>NC_060186.1:6472112-6479612 GCF_021184085.1 Oncorhynchus gorbuscha
CGAAGGTTGAAAGTCATGTGTCCTCCTATACACAACCCAACCAAGCCGCACTGCTTCTTAACACAGCAACATCCAACCCGGAAGCCAGCCGCACCAATGTGTCGGAGGAAACACCGTGTACCTGGCCACCTTGGTTAGCGCGCACTGCGCCCGGAATGATAGAAACTACTGTGTTCTTGGGGACCTTCAATGCTGCAGAAATGTTTTGGTACCCTTCCCCAGATCTGTGCCTTGACACAATCCTGTCTCGGAGCTCTACAGACACTTCCTTCAACCTCATGGCTTGGTTAATGCTCTGACACGCACTGTCAACTGTGGGAGCTTATATAGACAGGTGTACTGCTTCTCCAAATCATGCCCAATCAATTGAATTAACACAGGAGGACTCCAATCAAGTTGTAGAAACATCTCAAGGATGATCAATAGAAACAGGATGCACCTGAGCTCAATTTCGAGTCTCATAGCAAAGAGTCTGAATACTTATGTAAACAAGGTATTTCTGTTTTTCATTTTTATAAATGTGCAAAAATTTCGACAAATCTGTTTTCGCTTTGTCATTAAGGAGTATTGAGTGTAGATTTCGGAGGATATTTTTTTTATTTAATCCATCTTAGAAAAACGGGCTTTATGATGAGTTGAATCAGATGGTCTGGTGTTGGACCAGAACTAATCTAGGGCTTTATGATGGACCAGAACTAATCTAGGGCTTTATGATGGACCAGAACTAATCTAGGGCTTTATGATGAGTTGAATCACTTTATGATGGACCAGAACTAATCTAGGGCTTTATGATGGACCAGAACTAATCTAGGGCTTTATGATGACCAGAACTGAATCACTTTATGATGGACCAGAACTAATCTAGGGCTTTATGATGGACCAGAACTAATCTAGGGCTTTATGATGGACCAGAACTAATCTAGGGCTTTATCATGGACCAGAACTAATCTAGGGCTTTATGATGGACCAGAACTAATCTAGGGCTTTATGATGGACCAGAACTAATCTAGGGCTTTATGATGGACCAGAACTAATCTAGGGCTTTATGATGGACCAGAACTAATCTAGGGCTTTATGATGGACCAGAACTAATCTAGGGCTTTATGATGGACCAGAACTAATCTAGGGCTTTATGATGGACCAGAACTAATCTTTAGGATGCTTTCATGATGGACCAGAACTAATCTAGGGCTTTGTGATGGACCAGAACTAATCTAGGGCTTTATGATGGACCAGAACTAATCTAGGGCTTTATGATGGACCAGAACTAATCTAGGGCTTTGTGATGGACCAGAACTAATCTAGGGCTTTATGATGGACCAGAACTAATCTAGGGCTTTATGATGAGTTGAATCACATGTTCTGGTATTGGACCAGAACTAATTCATAGGCTGCATGTTTGGTCACAATACTGTTTCCGAACTTTGGTTTTGGACTGATACTGTTTTGGACTGACGCATCATCAATGAGCGCTGATGAAGATTTGAATGATGATATTCAAAAGTAGGAATGTAATTAGTAGGAAACTCTTTGGTCGTCATTTTGATGTCGCCAGATTGACTTTAGATGCAGTATGACGTTAGCTAGTTAGCTAAGATTGAGATGAGGACACCGGATTTTAGCTACCTAGCGTTAGCATTGCTAGCTATTTTCGACGAACTTTACAAGCTAATGACAACATTGCCATGTCTAAAGTAAATTTGACGACATGATAATGCCGGCAAAGTTGTTCCCTACTAAATATTTGACTACTTTGGCAATGTCATCGTATTTCCAGGCACTATAGTGTAATTTAGACTAAACAGTAGTTAGCCTCCGTCCAGAATGACTTTGCTCATCACCACCTAAGGGCTCCACTGCGGCGTCACCGGTAGAGAACGTTCATAACGATGGCATGACGTGGGGAGGTGCAGCCCATGAGGTGGGGAGGTGCAGCCCATGAGGTGGGGAGGTGCAGCCCATGACGTGGGGAGGTGCAGCCCATGAGGTGGGGAGGTGCAGCCCATGAGGTGGGGAGGTGCAGCCCATGACGTGGGGAGGTGCAGCCCATGAGGTGGGGAGGTGCAGCCCATGAGGTGGGGAGGTGCAACCCATGAGGTGGGGAGGTGCAGCTCATGAGGTGGGGAGGTGCAGCCCATGACGTGGGGAGGTGCAGCCCATTAGGTGGGGAGGTGCAGCCCATGAGGTGGGGAGGTGCAGCCCATGAGGTGGGGAGGTGCAGCCCATGAAGTGGGGAGGTGCAACCCATGAGGTGGGGAGGTGCAGCCCATGAGGTGGGGAGGTGCAGCCCATGAGGTGGGGAAGTGCAGCTCATGAGGTGGGGAGGTGCAGCCCATGAGGTGGGGAGGTGCAGCCCATGAGGTGGGGAGGTGCAGCCCATGAGGTGGGGAGGTGCAACCCATGAGGTGGGGAGGTGCAACCCATGATGTGGGGAGGTGCAGCCCATGAGGTGGGGAGGTGCAGCCCATGAGGTGGGGAGGTGCAGCCCATGAGGTGGGGAGGTGCAACCCATGAGGTGGGGAGGTGCAACCCATGATGTGGGGAGGTGCAGCCCATGAGGTGGGGAGGTGCAGCCCATGAGGCGACCTCATGACGTGGGGAGGTGCAGCCCATGAGGCGACCTCTTGAGGTGGGGAGGTGCAGCCCATGAGGTGGGGAGGTGCAGCCCATGAGGCGACCTCATGACGTGGGGAGGTGCAGCCCATGAGGCGACCTCTTGAGGTGGGGAGGTGCAGCCCATGAGGTGGGGAGGTGCAGCCCATGAGGTGGGGAGGTGCAGCCCATGACGCGACCTCTTGAGGTGGGGAGGTGCAGCCCATGAGGTGACCTCGTGACAGGGAGGTGCAGCCCATGAGGTGGGGAGGTGCAACCCATGAGGTGACCTCGTGACAGGGAGGTGCAACCCATGAGGTGGGGAGGTGCAGCCCATGAGGTGGGGAGGTGCAGCCCATGAGGTGACCTCGTGACAGGGAGGTGCAGCCCATGAGGTGGGGAGGTGCAGCCCATGAGGTGACCTCGTGACGGGGAGGTGCAGCCCATGAGGTGACCTCGTGACAGGGAGGTGCAGCCCATGAGGTGACCTCATGACGTGGGGAGGTGCAGCCCATGAATGTGTGGAATGGACCGGGGTCACCGGAGACTGATCCGTGAAGCCCTGGTCTCCATCCTTGGTGTAGACTCACCCAGTAGAGGACGTCTGTCCAGCCCTCCATGGTGATACACTGGAACACCGTCAACATGGCAAACGCAAAGTTGTCGAAGTTAGTGATGCCATCGTTTGGCCCCTCCCAGCCCATCATGCATTGCGTGGCGTTCTGGGAGCAGTGGCGGCCATGAGCCCCGTTAGGAGCGCAGGGGGCCGGCTTCTCCTCCACTATGGGACCTGTAGGGAGGACACACAGATTTAACCACATGTATACACGTGTGTGTGTGTGTGTGTGTTCCTACCTCTGTAGAATGGATGTCCCTCTCTGTTATAGAAGCAGTGTGTGTGTGTGTGTGTGTGTGTGTGTGTGGTGTGTGTGTGTGTGTGTGTGTGGTGTGGTGTGGTGTGTGTGTGTGTGTGTGTGTGTGTGTGTGTGTGTGTGTGTGTGTGTGTGTGTGTGTGTGTGTGTGTGTGGTGTGTGTGTGTGGTGTGTGTGTGTGGTGTGTGTGTGTGTGTGTGTGTGTGTGTGTGTGTGTGTGTGTGTGTGTGTGTGTGTGTGTGTGTGTGTGTGTGTGTGTGTGTGTGTGTGTGTGTGTGTGTGTGTGTGTGTGTGTGTGTGTGTGTGTGTGTGTGTGGTGTGTGTGTGTGTTCCTACCTCTGTAGAAGGGATGTCCCTCTCTGTTATAGAAGTGTGTGTGTGTGTGTGTGTGTGTGTGTGTGTGTGTGTGTGTGTGTGTGTGTGTGTGTGTGTGTGTGTGTGTGTGTGTGTGTGTGTGTGTGTGTGTGTGTGTGTGTGTGTGTGTGTGTGTGTGTGTGTGTGTGTGTGTGTTGTTCCTACCTCTGTAGAAGGGATGTCCCTCTCTGTTATAGAAGCAGGTGCGGTGCATCTTGCCCATGAACAGCTCCAGGCCGATGATGGCGTAGATGATGATGACGAACAGGACCAGCAGGGCGATGTGGAGGAGAGGAACCATGGCCTTGATGATGGAGTTCAGCACAACCTGAAGGCCTGGAGATGGAGAGGAGACAGTGTTTCACATCGAGACTCCACAACAACCACACGTTGTCACACACACCCCTATATGCAGACAGGTAAGTAAGCACGGGTCTCGTCACTAGCAGACTGATTAGCTCTGCAGCATCAGTCTGGAAGTGATCCCATCGAAACAGTTTTGGCCGAGAGGCGTTGCACAAAACACATGAGAAAGCGATTGGATCACCTTCGTCCAAACAAAAAAACAGAAGCTACAGTGCTGCATTTTCTAGGTTAAAAACAAGATGTTATCTTCATCCTAGATATATACACGTCAACGTGAGGTACTAAGGTTTTTTTGTTTGTTGCCAAACCGTAGAGATCAGGCTACTGCATCAGATTCCATACAGAGACCGTCTTGATACAGTAAACCTCCGACAGCCTGCAGTTCATCCAACCTTCTCGTAATTTTAGATGATTTGCTTTGTGAAAGAGTGGAGCAGGTCTGACGGCCAGCAGAGTTCATCTGTACGGACAGCAGAGTTCATCTGTACGGACAGCAGAGTTCATCTGTACGAACAGCAGAGTTTATTCAGCAGAGTTCGTCTGTACGAACAGCAGAGTTTATTCAGCAGAGTTCGTCTGTACGGCCAGCAGAGTTTATTCAGCAGAGTTTATTCAGCAGAGTTTATTCATCAGAGTTTATTCATCAGAGTTTATTCAGCAGAGTTTATTCAGCAGAGTTTATTCAGCAGAGTTTATTCAGCAGAGTTCGTCTGTACGAACAGCAGAGTTTATTCAGCAGAGTTCATCTGTACGAACAGCAGAGTTTATTCAGCAGAGTTTATTCAGCAGAGTTTATTCGTCTGTATTCGAACAGCAGAGTTTATTCATCAGAGTTCGTCTGTACGAACAGCAGAGTTTATTCAGCAGAGTTTATTCAGCAGAGTTTATTCATCAGAGTTTATTCATCAGAGTTTATTCAGCAGAGTTTATTCAGCAGAGTTTATTCATCAGAGTTTATTCAGCAGAGTTTATTCATCAGAGTTTATTCAGCAGAGTTTATTCATCAGAGTTTATTCAGCAGAGTTCGTCTGTACGAACAGCAGAGTTTATTCAGCAGAGTTCGTCTGTACGAACAGCAGAGTTTATTCAGCAGAGTTTATTCAGCAGAGTTTATTCAGCAGAGTTTATTCAGCAGAGTTTATTCAGCAGAGTTTATTCAGCAGAGTTCATCTGTATTCGAACAGCAGAGTTTATTCAGCAGAGTTTATTCAGCAGAGTTCGTCTGTACGGCCAGCAGAGTTTATTCAGCAGAGTTTATTCAGTAGAGTTTATTCAGCAGAGTTTATTCAGCAGAGTTTATTCAGCAGAGTTTATTCAGCAGAGTTTATTCAGCAGAGTTTATTCAGCAGAGTTCATCTGTACGAACAGCAGAGTTTATTCAGCAGAGTTTATCCAGCAGAGTTTATTCAGCAGAGTTTATTCAGCAGAGTTTATTCAGCAGAGTTCATCTGTACGAACAGCAGAGTTTATCCAGCAGAGTTTATTCAGCAGAGTTTATTCAGCAGAGTTTATTCAGCAGAGTTCATCTGTACATGAAGTTTCATATGTCGCTTTCACCTCGTAAGTGTGACGTTACGCGTGTCGTTGTCCAGTTGTCTTACTGCCTGTCAACGACGGAGCTTCTCGTTCCTCATCAACTAAACCACAACCCCCTGGTTCATCAGAGGAAGCTGATTGGTCCGAGTCAACTAAACCACAACCCCCTGGTTCATCAGAGGAAGCTGATTGGTCCGAGTCAACTAAACCACAACCCCCTGGTTCATCAGAGGAAGCTGATTGGTCCGAGTCAACTAAACCACAACCCCCTGGTTCATCAGAGGAAGCTGATTGGTCCGAAGCAACGGTGATAGGACAAGGCTGGGCTAAGTCTCATACCAGACTGATATCCGTGCAGCGTTTAATGTAAGCCGGCGCGATCCGGCGTCTCCCGAGGCTATGTAGACACTACCAAAAGGCCTAGAGAGACACGATAACACAGGTTAACTAGGGGAGACAGAGCTAGCTAGCTGTGTGTGGGTCTCTCCTCCCCCTATAGACTCCCAATGTATCCTCTAGCTGTGTGTGGGTCTCTCCTCCCCCTATAGACTCCCAATGTATCACCTAGCTGTGGGTCTCCCCCCCCTATAGACTCCCAATGTGTCCTCTAGCTGTGTGTGCCCCCCCCCCCTATAGACTCCCAATGTGTCCTCTAGCTGTGTGTGGGTCTCTCCTCCCCCTATAGACTCCCAATGTATCCTCTAGCTGTGTGTGGGTCTCTCCTCCCCCTATAGACTCCCAATGTATCCTCTAGCTGTGTGTGGGTCTCTCCCCCCTATAGACTCCCAATGTATCACCTAGCTGTGGGTCCCCCCCCCCCCCTAGACTCCCAATGTGTCCTCTAGCTGTGTGTGGGCCCCCCCCCCTAGACTCCCAATGTGTCCTCTAGCTGTGTGTGCCCCCCCCCCCCCCCCCCCCTATAGACTCCCAATGTGTCCTCTAGCTGTGTGTGTGTCTCCCCCCCCCCCCCATAGACTCCCAGTGTATCCTCTAGCTGTGTGTGGGTCTCCCCCTATAGACTCCCAGTGTATCCTCTAGCTGTGTGTGGGTCTCCCCCCTATAGACTCCCAGTGTATCCTCTAGCTGTGTGTGCCCCCCCCCCCATAGACTCCCAATGTGTCCTCTAGCTGTGTGTGGGTCTCCCCCCCCTATAGACTCCCAGTGTATCCTCTAGCTGTGTGTGGGTCCCCCCCCCCCTATAGACTCCCAGTGTATCCTCTAGCTGTGTGTGGGTCTCCCCCGCTATAGACTCCCAGTGTATCCTCTAGCTGTGTGTGGGTCTCCCCCCCCAATAGACTCCCAGTGTATCCTCTAGCTGTGTGTGGGTCCCCCCCCCCCCAATAGACTCCCAGTGTATCCTCTAGCTGTGTGTGGGTCTCCCCCTATAGACTCCCAGTGTATCCTCTAGCTGTGTGTGGGTCCCCCCCCAATAGACTCCCAGTGTATCCTCTAGCTGTGTGTGGGTCCCCCCCCCCCCAATAGACTCCCAGTGTATCCTCTAGCTGTGTGTGGGTCTCCCCTCCCCTATAGACTCCCAGTGTATCCTCTAGCTGTGTGTGGGTCTCCCCCCTATAGACTCCCAGTGTATCCTCTGGCTGTGTGTGGGTCTCTCCCCCCTATAGAGTCCCAGTGTATCCTCTAGCTGTGTGTGGGTCTCCCCCCCTATAGACTCCCAGTGTATCCTCTAGCTGTGTGTGGGTCTCCCTCCCCTATAGACTCCCAGTGTATCCTCTAGCTGTGTGTGGGTCTCCCTCCCCTATAGACTCCCAGTGTATCCTCT
>NC_060186.1:6484612-6497112 GCF_021184085.1 Oncorhynchus gorbuscha
ATGCTACCTCTTTCTCTCCCTCTCCCTCAATCTCTAACCCCCTCTTTTCTCTCTCTCTCTGAGTGCCTATAAAGCACTATAACATTGTCAGAACAGCCTGGCTCAGAGGCCAGTAGGCGCCACATTAGATACGCAGAATGATCAATTAACACAGATGAAATGGCTACTTGAAAATAACAGTTCTCTCTCTCCCCTCTTTCTCTCTCTCTTGGCACCAATCCAAACCTCTCTCTCTCTCTCTCTCTCTCTCTCTCTCTCTCTCTCTCTCTCTCTCTCTCTCTCTCTCTCTCTCTCTCTCTCTCTCTCTCTCCCCCTTTTTCTCTCTCTTGGCACCAATCCCAAACCTCTCTCTCTCCCCTCTTTCTCTCTCTCGGCACCAATCCCAAACCTCTCTCTCTCTCTCTCTCTCTCTCTCTCTCTCTCTCTCTCTCTCTCTCTCTCTCTCTCTCTCTCTCTTTGGCACCAATCCCATACCTCTCTCTCTATATCTCTTCATCCCCTTCTCTCTGTAAACCTCTCTCTCTCTCTCTCCTCATGTCTCTCTCCATAGCCCCCTTTCTCCCTCCCTCCCTTTCTCTCCCCCATGTCCCCCATCTCCATAGCCCCCTTTCCCCCTATCCCTCCCTCTCTCTCTCCCCATGTCTCCCTCTCTCTCCATAGCCCTCCCTCCCTCTCTCTCTCTCTCTCTCTCTCTCTCTCTCTCTCTCTCTCTCTCTCTCTCTCTCTCTCTCTCTATCCTGGGGGGGGGGTATCCTGGGGGTCTCTCACAGTCTCCAGGTCACTTCAAACCCCTGAGTGGAAGATGTCTGATTAGCAGAGGAAATTAAAACCCCAATTACTCCCAGAGGGAGGGAGGGAAGGAGAGAAGAGGGCAGGGAAGTGATCTCAAAGGGCCCTATATTCCTCAGCTCATGGAGGAACCGGCCTGATTATAGAGCAGCAACACAGATACGATATATCATAATATAAACATGTATCCTGGGGGGGTCATGTAATATAATATATCATAATATAAACATGTATCCTGGGGGGGGGGGTCATGTAATATAATATATCATAATATAAACATGTATCCTGGGGGGGGGTCATGTAATATAATATATCATAATATAAACATGTATCCTGGGGGGGGGTCATGTAATATAATATATCATAATATAAACATGTATCCTGGGGGGGTAATATAATATATCATAATATAAACATGTATCCTGGGGGGTCATGTAATATAATATATCATAATATAAACATGTATCCTGGGGGGGTATCCTGGGGGGGGGGGTCATGTAATATAATATATCATAATATAAACATGTATCCTGGGGGGGGGTAATATAATATATCATAATATAAACATGTATCCTGGGGGGTCATGTAATATAATATATCATAATATAAACATGTATCCTGGGGGGGGGGGGGGTCATGTAATATAATATATCATAATATAAACATGTATCCTGGGGGGGTCATGTAATATAATATATCATAATATAAACATGTATCCTGGGGGGGTCATGTAATATAATATATCATAATATAAACATGTATCCTGGGGGGGTCATGTAATATAATATATCATAATATAAACATGTATCCTGGGGGGGGGGGGGTCATGTAATATAATATATCATAATATAAACATGTATCCTGGGGGGGGGGGGGTCATGTAATATAATATATCATAATATAAACATGTATCCTGGGGGGGGGGGGGGTCATGTAATATAATATATCATAATATAAACATGTATCCTGGGGGGGGGGGTCATGTAATATAATATATCATAATATAAACATGTATCCTGGGGGGTATCCTGGGTCATGTAATATAATATATCATAATATAAACATGTATCCTGGGGGGGGTAATATAATATATCATAATATAAACATGTATCCTGGGGGGGTCATGTAATATAATATATCATAATATAAACATGTATCCTGGGGGGTCATGTAATATAATATATCATAATATAAACATGTATCCTGGGGGGGGGTCATGTAATATAATATATCATAATATAAACATGTATCCTGGGGGGGTCATGTAATATAATATATCATAATATAAACATGTATCCTGGGGGGGGGGTCATGTAATATAATATATCATAATATAAACATGTATCCTGGGGGGGGTCATGTAATATAATATATCATAATATAAACATGTATCCTGGGGGGGGTCATGTAATATAATATATCATAATATAAACATGTATCCTGGGGGGGTCATGTAATATAATATATCATAATATAAACATGTATCCTGGGGGGGTCATGTAATATAATATATCATAATATAAACATGTATCCTGGGGGGGGGGTCATGTAATATAATATATCATAATATAAACATGTATCCTGGGGGGGGGGGTCATCATGTAATATAATATATCATAATATAAACATGTATCCTGGGGGGGTCATGTAATATAATATATCATAATATAAACATGTATCCTGGGGGGGTCATGTAATATAATATATCATAATATAAACATGTATCCTGGGGGGGGTCATGTAATATAATATATCATAATATAAACATGTATCCTGGGGGGGTCATAATATAAACATGTATCCTGTAATATAATATATCATAATATAAACATGTATCCTGGGGGGGGGTCATGTAATATAATATATCATAATATAAACATGTATCCTGGGGGGGGGGGGGGTCATGTAATATAATATATCATAATATAAACATGTATCCTGGGGGGGGGTCATGTAATATAATATATCATAATATAAACATGTATCCTGGGGGGGGGTCATGTAATATAATATATCATAATATAAACATGTATCCTGGGGGGGTCATGTAATATAATATATCATAATATAAACATGTATCCTGGGGGGGGGGGTCATGTAATATAATATATCATAATATAAACATGTATCCTGGGGGGGGGGTCATGTAATATAATATATCATAATATAAACATGTATCCTGGGGGGGTATCCTGGGGGTCATATAATATATCATAATATAAACATGTAATATAATATATCATAATATAAACATGTATCCTGGGGGGTCATGTAATATAATATATCATAATATAAACATGTATCCTGGGGGGGGGGGTCATGTAATATAATATATCATAATATAAACATGTATCCTGGGGGGTCATGTAATATAATATATCATAATATAAACATGTATCCTGGGGGGGGGGGTCATGTAATATAATATATCATAATATAAACATGTATCCTGGGGGGTCATGTAATATAATATATCATAATATAAACATGTATCCTGGGGGGGGTAATATAATATATCATAATATAAACATGTATCCTGGGGGGGGGTCATGTAATATAATATATCATAATATAAACATGTATCCTGTATCATAATATAAACATGTATCCTGGGGGGTCATGTAATATAATATATCATAATATAAACATGTATCCTGGGGGGTCATGTAATATAATATATCATAATATAAACATGTATCCTGGGGGGGTCATGTAATATAATATATCATAATATAAACATGTATCCTGGGGGGGGGGGGGTCATGTAATATAATATATCATAATATAAACATGTATCCTGGGGGGGGGGGTCATGTAATATAATATATCATAATATAAACATGTATCCTGGGGGGGGGTCATGTAATATAATATATCATAATATAAACATGTATCCTGGGGGGGGGTCATGTAATATAATATATCATAATATAAACATGTATCCTGGGGGGTAATATAATATATCATAATATAAACATGTATCCTGGGGGGTAAAATAATATATCATAATATAAACATGTATCCTGGGGGGGGTCATGTAATATAATATATCATAATATAAACATGTATCCTGGGGGGGGGTCATGTAATATAATATATCATAATATAAACATGTATCCTGGGGGGGTCATGTAATATAATATATCATAATATAAACATGTATCCTGGGGGGTCATGTAATATAATATATCATAATATAAACATGTATCCTGGGGGGGTCATGTATCATAATATAAACATGTATCCTGGGGGGGTCATGTAATATAATATATCATAATATAAACATGTATCCTGGGGGGGGGGGTCAATATAAACATCATAATATAAACATGTATCCTGGGGGGGGTCATGTAATATAATATATCATAATATAAACATGTATCCTGGGGGGGTCATGTAATATAATATATCATAATATAAACATGTATCCTGGGGGGTCATAATATATCATAATATAAACATGTAATATAATATAATATATAAATATAAACATGTATCCTGGGGGGGGTCATGTAATATAATATATCATAATATAAACATGTATCCTGGGGGGGGGTCATGTAATATAATATATCATAATATAAACATGTATCCTGGGGGGGGGTCATGTCAAATATAATATATCATAATATAAACATGTATCCTGGGGGGGGGTCATGTAATATAATATATCATAATATAAACATGTATCCTGGGGGGGGGGGGTCATGTAATATAATATATCATAATATAAACATGTATCCTGGGGGGGTCATGTAATATAATATATCATAATATAAACATGTATCCTGGGGGGGGGGTCATGTAATATAATATATCATAATATAAACATGTATCCTGGGGGGGTATCCTGGGGGTCATGTAATATAATATATCATAATATAAACATGTATCCTGGGGGGGGGGGGGTCATGTAATATAATATATCATAATATAAACATGTATCCTGGGGGGGGGGGTCATGTAATATAATATATCATAATATAAACATGTATCCTGGGGGGGGGGGGGTCATGTAATATAATATATCATAATATAAACATGTATCCTGGGGGGGGTCATGTAATATAATATATCATAATATAAACATGTATCCTGGGGGGGGGGTCATGTAATATAATATATCATAATATAAACATGTATCCTGGGGGGGTCATGTAATATAATATATCATAATATAAACATGTATCCTGGGGGGGGGGGGGTCATGTAATATAATATATCATAATATAAACATGTATCCTGGGGGGTCTGTAATATAATATATCATAATATAAACATGTATCCTGGGGGGGGGGGGGGTCCCTCTATCATAATATAAACTGTATCCTCTCTCCTCTCTCTCTCTCTCTCTCTAATCCCTCTCTCTGTCTCTCATCCTCTCTCTCCTCTCTCTCTCTCTCTCTCTCTCTCTCTCTCTCTCTCTCTCTCTCTCTCTCTCTCTCTCTCTCTCTCTCTCTCTCTCTCTCTCTCTCTCCTCTCTCTCTGTCTCTCTGTCTCTCTCCCTGTCTCTCTCTCTCTCTCTCTCTTTTTCCTCTAATCTTCTATTCTGACGAGAGCCAAGAGGGAAAGTTGGGGAAAGAACAAAGTGCCTTTATCTCAGAGGAGAGAGGGAGTTAGAAGAGGTGATGAGAGAAGAGAGAAGAGGTGAAGAGAGAGAGAAGAGGTGATGAGAGAGAGAAAGTGAGTAGAGCAGAATAGAGGGAGAGGAAGGAAGGGAGAGGGAGAAGAGAGAGAAGAGAGATAGAGGGACAGAAAGGCAGACAGACACAGTGAGAGAAGATAACAGCCACTCTGTAATGACAGAGTGAGATGAGGACAGGCAACAAAGAAGAGACAGAGAAAGAAATAGAATGAGCTGTCACCCCCTCTTCATATCTAATAAAATATATGTTATGCCTCCCCACTGTGATCAGGGTTTATAATAACACTCATCTACATGGAGGAGACCAAGGCCTTGGCTGTGGCGTGTTAGTGTGTGTTAGTGTGTGTGTTAGCATGTGTGTTAGCATGTGTGTTAGTGTGTGTTAGTGTTTGTTACTGTGTGTTAGTGTGTGTGTTAGCATGTGTGTTAGTGTGTGTTAGTGTGTGTGTTAGTGTGTGTGTTAGCATGTGTGTTAGCATGTGTGTTAGTGTGTGTTAGTGTGTGTGTTAGTGTGTGTTAGCATGTGTGTTATGTGTGTTACTGTGTGTGTTAGCATGTGTGTTAGCATGTGTGTTAGCATGTGTGTTAGTGTGTGTGTTAGCATGTGTGTTAGCATGTGTGTTAGTGTGTGTTACTGTGTGTGTTAGCATGTGTGTTAGCATGTGTGTTAGTGTGTGTTAGTGTGTGTGTAAGTGTGTGTGTTAGTGTGTGTTAGTGTCTGTGTAAGTGTGTGTGTTACTGTGTGTTAGTGTGTGTGTTAGCGTGTGTGTTAGTGTGTGTGTTAGTGTGTGTGTTAGCGTGTGTGTCTCTTTGACAAAGGGGAGGATGGATCTATCTGTCTGTCTACTGAGTGGATAAAGTATCTGTGTAATAACATGAGGGCTGTTCATGGCCCTGGTCAGAGGTAGAGCACTATACAGGGAATAGGGTGCCATTTGGGACAGCAGTCTCTCTCTCTGTCCCCTATCCCAACAGAAGACTACAGCCAGCTGATAGGACAGTAAGAGCTGTCTTCATTTGGGACAGCAGTCTCTCTCTCTGTCCCCTATCCCAACAGGAGACTACAGCCAGCTGATAGGACAGTAAGAGCTGTCTTCATTTGGGACAGCAGCCTCTCTCTCTGTCCCCTATCCCAACAGGAGACTACAGGCAGCTGATTGGACAGTAAGAGCTGTCTTCATTTGGGACAGCAGCCTCTCTCTCTGTCCCCTATCCCAACAGGAGACTACAGCCAGCTGATAGGACAGTAAGAGCTGTCTTCATTTGGGACAGCAGCCTCTCTCTCTGTCCCCTATCCCAACAGGAGACTACAGGCAGCTGATTGGACAGTAAGAGCTGTCGACCAGGCAGTGTTGACATTTGCTAGCAGACATAGAGGACCTGCTGGAGGACTGAGCACAGGAGGACATGCTGGAGGACTGAGAGCAAGCTGGGGGAGCTGAGGATAGAGGACTGAGAGCTGGCTGGGGGAGCTGAGGGTGGAGGACTGAGAACAGGCTGGGGGAGCTGAGGGTGGAGGACTGAGAGCTGGCTGGGGGAGCTGAGGGTGGAGGACTGAGAGCTGGCTGGGGGAGCTGAGGGTGGAGGACTGAGAGCTGGCTGGGGGAGCTGAGGGTGGAGGACTGAGAGCAGGCTGGGGGAGCTGAGGGTGGAGGACTGAGAGCTGGCTGGGGGAGCTGAGGGTGTAGGACTGAGAGCTGGCTGGGGGAGCTGAGGGTGGAGGACTGAGAGCTGGCTGGGGGAGCTGAGGGTGCAGGACAGTACTGCTGGTTTGGCTTGACATGATCCTATTCTGCTGGGAGGAGAGAGTGTGTGTTAGAGTGTATCCTAGACATGTCCCTGTGTGTGTGGTAGAGTGTATCCTAGACATGTCCCTGTGTGTGTGGTAGAGTGTATCCTAGACATGTCCCTGTGTGTGTGTTAGAGTGTATCCTAGACATGTCCCTGTGTGTGTGGTAGAGTGTATCCTAGACATGTCCCTGTGTGTGTGGTAGAGTGTATCCTAGACATGTCCCTGTGTGTGTGGTAGAGTGTATCCTAGACATGTCCCTGTGTGTGTGGTAGAGTGTATCCTAGACATGTCCCTGTGTGTGTGGTAGAGTGTATCCTAGACATGTCCCTGTGTGTGTGGTCCCTCCAGGGGAAACAGTTTAGCCAGTCTGCTCTTCTCTCTCTCTCTCTGTGTGTGTGTGTGTGTGTGTGTGTGTGTGTGTGTGTGTGTGTGTGTGTGTGTGTGTGTGTGTGTGTGTGTGTGTGTGTGTGTGTGTGTGTGTGTGTGTGTGTGTGTGTGTGTGTGTGTGTGTGTGTGTGTGTGTGTGTGTGTGTGTGTGTGTGTGTGTGTGTGTGTGTGTGTGTGTGTGTGTGTGTGTGTGTGTGTGTGTGTGTGTGTGTGTGTGTGTGTGTGTGTGTGTGTGTGTGTGTGTGTGTAGGTGTGAGAGACCCATCTCTCTGTGGAGTGCTTCCTTTTACAACACTATCTGATGGTGAAGATAAGACACTGAGGGTGTGAATCAGTCAGACTGTCAACACACTATATCAGTATGGGCTTTAACCTCCAATAACTCCTATACGAATGGACTGTTTAACCTCAAATAACCCCTATAAGAATGGACAGTTTAACCTCCAATAACCCCCACAAGAATAGACAGTTTAAACTCCAATAACCCCCACAAGAATAGACAGTTTAACCTCCAATAACTCCTATACGAATGGACTGTTTAACCTCAAATAACCCCTATAAGAATGGACAGTTTAACCTCCAATAACCCCCACAAGAATAGACAGTTTAAACTCCAATAACCCCCACAAGAATAGACAGTTTAACCTCCAATAACTCCTATACGAATGGACTGTTTAACCTCAAATAACCCCTATAAGAATGGACAGTTTAACCTCCAATAACCCCCACAAGAATAGACAGTTTAACCTCCAATAACCCCTACAAGAATAGACAGTTTAACCTCCAATAACTCCTATACGAATGGACTGTTTAACCTCAAATAACCCCTATAAGAATGGACAGTTTAACCTCCAATAACCCCCACAAGAATAGACAGTTTAACCTCCAATAACCCCCACAAGAATAGACAGTTTAACCTCCAATAACCCCCACAAGAATAGACAGTTTAACCTCCAATAACCCCCACAAGAATAGACAGTTTAACCTCCAATAACCCTTATAAGAATAGACAGTTTAACCTCCAATAACCCCCTATAAGAATAGACAGTTTAACCTCCAATAACCCCTATTAGAATAGACAGTTTAACCTCCATAACCCCTATAAGAATGGACAGTTTAACCTCCAATAACCCCCACAAGAATAGACAGTTTAACCTCCAATAACCCCCACAAGAATAGACAGTTTAACCTCCAATAACCCCCACAAGAATAGACAGTTTAACCTCCAATAACCCCCACAAGAATAGACAGTTTAACCTCCAATAACCCTTATAAGAATAGACAGTTTAACCTCCAATAACCCCCTATAAGAATAGACAGTTTAACCTCCAATAACCCCTATAAGAATGGACAGTTTAACCTCCAATAACCCCTATAAGAATAGACAGTTTAACCTCCAATAACCCCTATAAGAATAGACAGTTTAACCTCCAATAACCCCTACAAGAACAGACAGTTTAACCTCCATAACCCCTATAAGAATGGACAGTTTAACCTCCAATAACCCCTATAAGAATAGACAGTTTAACCTCCAATAACCCCTATAAGAATAGACAGTTTAACCTCCAATAACCCCTATAAGAATAGACAGTTTAACCTCCAATAACCCCTATAAGAATAGACAGTTTAACCTCCAATAACCCCTATAAGAATAGACAGTTTAACCTCCATAACCCCCTATAAGAATAGACAGTTTAACCTCCAATAACCCCTACAAGAATAGACAGTTTAACCTCCAATAACCCCTATAAGAATAGACAGTTTAACCTCCATAACCCCCTATAAGAATGGACTGTTTAACCTCCATAACCCCTATAAGAATGGACTGTTTAACCTCCATAACCCCTATAAGAATGGACTGTTTAACTTCCAAACCCCCTATAAGAATGGGCTTTAACCTCCAAACCCCCTATAAGAATGGACTGTTTAACCTCCAAACCCCCTATAAGAATGGACTGTTTAACCTCCATAACCCCTATAAGAATGGACTGTTTAACTTCCAAACCCCCTATAAGAATGGGCTTTAACCTCCAAACCCCCTATAAGAATGGACTGTTTAACCTCCAAACCCCCTATAAGAATGGACTGTTTAACCTCCAAACCCCCTATAAGAATGGACTGTTTAACCTCAAAACCCCTATAAGAACGACTTATTTGGTTGAGTTCTACACACTGTGTTGAGCTGGTATCTCCAACCCTACTGCTCTACCATCAGAGGGTCGTTTTAGAAGGCCTGACTGGTGACTCAGCCACGGGCACTGGCTCAGTGACTCTAGCCCTGTGTGTCCCGGCCTGCAGAGATAGTGAAGGCTATTCTGAGGGAGCCGCATGGAGCACGTGTTGTGTGTGTGTGCTCCCTTGCCCCCCCCCCCTCCTCCCCCTGTGTCCTGAGGCATAACAGAGCCATCCTGATAGAAGGGGGGAAGGACAGGCGTCGTCTCTATCACACGCTCAATTAGAGCGTTTTCCAGCAGTAACATCAGTGTCAGCACTCACAGATATTGAGTTATTACTACTGAACAGGATTCACAGCACCCTGCTGGCCTAGATACAGAAACACACACACACACACACACACACACACACACACACACACACACACACACACACACACACACACACACACACACACACACACACACACACACACACACACACACACACACACACACACACACACACACACACACACACACACACACACACACACACACACACACACACACACACACACACACACACACACACACACACACACACACACACACACACACACACACACACCGTAGTCTGAAACAGATGTTCCAAGGTGTTGAGTTGCATCATGCACAGCGCTGCGCTGACCAATCACCATCCAGTACAGCTAATCAGCATAACACCCCTATAGAACATGAACCTCGTCGGCTGAGGCCCAAATGGGATCTGATTTCCTAACAGGGCACTACTTCAGAGCAGAACCCTATTGGTCCTGGTCAAGAGAAGGGCACTACTTCAGAGCAGAACCCTATTGGTCCTGGTCAAGAGAAGGGCACTACTTCAGAGCAGAACCCTATTGGTCCTGGTCAAGAGAAGGGCACTACTTCAGAGCAGAACCCTATTGGTCCTGGTCAAGAGAAGGGCACTACTTCAGAGCAGAACCCTATTGGTCCTGGTCAAGAGAAGGGCACTACTTCAGAGCAGAACCCTATTGGTCCTGGTCAAGAGAAGGGCACTACTTCAGAGCAGAACCCTATTGGTCCTGGTCAAGAGAAGGGCACTACTTCAGAGCAGAACCCTATTGGTCCTGGTCAAGAGAAGGGCACTACTTCAGAGCAGAACCCTATTGGTCCTGGTCAAGAGAAGGGCACTACTTCAGAGCAGAACCCTATTGGTCCTGGTCACGAGAATGGCACTACTTCAGAGTAGAACCCTATTAGTCCTGGTCAAGAGAAGGGCACTACTTCAGAGCAGAACCCTATTGGTCCTGGTCAAGAGAAGGGCACTACTTCAGAGCAGAACCCTATTGGTCCTGGTCAAGAGAAGGGCACTACTTCAGAGCAGGACCCTATTGGTCCTGGTCAAGAGAAGGGCACTACTTCAGAGCAGAACCCTATTGGTCCTGGTCAAGAGAAGGGCACTACTTCAGAGCAGAACCCTATTGGTCCTGGTCAAGAGAAGGGCACTACTTCAGAGCAGAACCCTATTAGTCCTGGTCAAGAGAAGGGCACTACTTCAGAGCAGAACCCTATTGGTCCTGGTCAAGAGAAGGGCACTACTTCAGAGCAGAACCCTATTGGTCCTGGTCAAGAGAAGGGCACTACTTCAGAGCAGAACCCTATTGGTCCTGGTCAAGAGAAGGGCACTACTTCAGAGCAGAACCCTATTGGTCCTGGTCAAGAGAAGGGCACTACTTCAGAGCAGAACCCTATTGGTCCTGGTCAAGAGAAGGGCACTACTTCAGAGCAGAACCCTATTGGTCCTGGTCAAGAGAAGGGCACTACTTCAGAGTAGAACCCTATTGGTCCTGGTCAAGAGAAGGGCACTACTTCAGAGCAGAACCCTATTGGTCCTGGTCAAGAGAAGGGCACTACTTCAGAGCAGAACCCTATTGGTCCTGGTCAAGAGAAGGGCACTACTTCAGAGTAGAACCCTATTGGTCCTGGTCAAGAGAAGGGCACTACTTCAGAGCAGAACCCTATTGGTCCTGGTCAAGAGAAGGGCACTACTTCAGAGTAGAACCCTATTGGTCCTGGTCAAGAGAAGGGCACTACTTCAGAGCAGAACCCTATTGGTCCTGGTCAAGAGAAGGGCACTGTCAGGTTCCATTTGGAACTCATAGAACCCTTCGTCCTGTTGTAATGACCAATCTGTGTCAGACATGACGGGTGTCTGCTATGATCACCACTCTTAGCTTAATTAGCTAGGCTACCGTAGATGATGTCAGAACTAGCCTGTACTACACTACAGAACTGATCACCACTCTTAGCTTAATTAGCTAGGCTACCGTAGATGATGTCAGAACTAGCCTGTACTACACTACAGAACTGATCACCACTCTTAGCTTAATTAGCTAGGCTACCGTAGATGATGTCAGAACTAGCCTGTACTACACTACAGAACTGATCACCACTCTTAGCTTAATTTGCTAGGCTACCGTAGATGATGTCAGAACTAGCCTGTACTACACTACAGAACTGATCACCACTCTTAGTTAGGCTACACAGTCTACCATTGATAATGACACTAGCAATACACTGCCCTGTAGTATCATACAATTAGGAATACTACAACTATGAGAACGTCCATTCAACTAATGCTTCTGTGCAGGGAGGACCGACAGCAATATTGAGGGTACTAGTCAAACTGCTGTGATGGGAGGACAGGCAGCCATATTGAGAGAGGAGAGAG
>NC_060186.1:6499612-6512112 GCF_021184085.1 Oncorhynchus gorbuscha
CACACACACACACACACACACACACACACACACACACACACACACACACACACACACAGCAAAGCAAACAAGCCTCAGATACAAGAGGAAGATTCCCCGTTGATGTTGATTGGTAGCGGTGGTGTGGAAGTGAAGGAGATCAGATCAGTGTCAACACCGAGGGAAATAAATCCTGTTCTGAAGAGATACAAGTCCATGATTGTAGAGGAGGGTGGTAGTCATAGAGATGTACTAGAGAACTGATCTCCTATCGAAGACGCTGCCCGTTCGGTCCAGCTCTATGGTCGCAGACAGAATGAGAGAGATGCTTAGCTTCCTCAGTGGAAACCCCATCATAGAAAACTAGTTGTAACTAAATAAATACATCTATATGTATGTGGGCAGGAAGTATGAGTCGAGAACGGCAAGATTATCTTTCACACCGACAAAAGCCTCTTCGGGAGGCCACAGTGGTCAAATACTGTTTGGATTTCTTGAATGGTTGGTTGATTGGCTGATTGACTGGCTGATTGATTTCTTGATTGGCTGATTGACTGGCTGATTGACTGGCTGATTGATTTATTGATTGGCTGATTGACTAGCTGATTGATTTATTGACTGGCTGGCTGATTTATTTATTTATTTATTGACTGGTTGATTGATTTATTGATTTGCTGATTGACTGGCTGATTGATTTATTTATTGATTGGCTGATTGACTGGCTGATTGATTTATTGATTGGCTGATTGACTGGCTGATTGATTTATTGATTGGCTGATTGACTGACTCAGACAGAGTTGCCTGGGACCGCACTGTACTGTACCACAATGATCGATTGATTAATGTATTCATTGATTGTTCAACTGATTGACAGATTGTCTGTTTTGATTGATTGACTGTTTGACACTGTAATGTACTCACCCCACGACCACGATGATGAAATCCAATAAGTTCCATCCGTTCCTCAGGTATGCGTTCGGATGGAAGAGCAGGCCGTAGGCTATTACCTTCAGAAAGGCTTCTACTGTGAAGACGATGAGGAAGAGATACTCTACCCGCTCCTACAGAGAGACACAGGAGAGAAGAAGACGATGAGGAAGAGGTACTCTACCCGCTCCTACAGAGAGACACAGGAGAGAAGAAGACGATGAGGAAGAGATACTCTACCCGCTCCTACAGAGAGACACAGGAGAGAAGAAGGAGATATTTTATTGTCCAACAGAAATGTTACTTCGGGTTAGAGTGTAGTGTCGGCAGGTAGCCTAGTGGTTAGAGTGTAGGGTCGGCAGGTAGCCTAGTGGTTAGAGTGTAGGGTCGGCAGGTAGCCTAGTGGTTAGAGTGTAGGGTCGACAGGTAGTCTAGTGGTTAGAGTGTAGGGTCGACAGGTAGTCTAGTGGTTAGAGTGTAGGGTCGGCAGGTAGCCTAGTAGTTAGAGTGTAGTGTCGGCAGGTAGCCTAGTGGTTAGAGTGTAGGGGCGGCAGGTAGCCTAGTGGTTAGAGTGTAGGGTCGGCAGGTAGTCTAGTGGTTAGAGTGTAGGGTCGACAGGTAGCCTAGTGGTTAGAGTGTAGGGTCGGCAGGTAGTCTAGTGGTTAGAGTGTAGGGTCGGCAGGTAGCCTAGTGGTTAGAGTGTAGGGGTTAGAGTGTAGTCGGCAGGTAGTCTAGTGGTTAGAGTGTAGGGTCGGCAGGTAGCCTAGTGGTTAGAGTGTAGGGTCGGCAGGTAGTCTAGTGGTTAGAGTGTAGGGTCAACAGGTAGCCTAGTGGTTAGAGTGTAGGGGGTAGTCTAGTGGTTAGAGTGTAGGGTCAGGTAGCCTAGTGGTTAGAGTGTAGGGGCGGCAGGTAGCCTAGTGGTTAGAGTGGTAGGGTCGGCAGGTAGCCTAGTGGTTAGAGTGTAGGGTCGGCAGGTAGCCTAGTGGTTACAGTGTAGGGTCGGCAGGTAGTCTAGTGGTTAGAGTGTAGGGTCGGGAGGTAGCCTAGTGGTTAGAGTGTAGGGTCGGCAGGTAGCCTAGTGGTTAGAGTGTAGGGTCGAAAGGTAGCCTAGTGGTTAGAGTGTAGGGTCGGCAGGTAGCCTAGTGGTTAGAGTGTAGGGTCGGCAGGTAGCCTAGTGGTTAGAGTGTAGGGTCGGCAGGTAGCCTAGTGGTTAGAGTGTAGGGTCGGCAGGTAGCCTAGTGGTTAGAGTGTAGGGTCGGCAGGTAGCCTAGTGGTTAGAGTGTAGGGTCGGCAGGTAGCCTAGTGGTTAGAGTGTAGGGGCGGCAGGTAGCCTAGTGGTTAGAGTGTAGGGTCGACAGGTAGTCTAGTGGTTAGAGTGTAGGGTCGGCAGGTAGCCTAGTGGTTAGAGTGTAGGGTCGACAGGTAGCCTAGTGGTTAGAGTGTAGGGTAGTGGTTAGACAGGTAGCCTAGTGGTTAGAGTGTAGGGTCGGCAGGTAGCCTAGTGGTTAGAGTGTAGGGTCGACAGGTAGCCTAGTGGTTAGAGTGTAGGGTCGGCAGGTAGCCTAGTGGTTAGTGTGTAGGGGTGGCAGGTAGCCTAGTGGTTAGAGTGTAGGGGTGGCAGGGTAGCCTAGTGGTTAGAGTGTAGGGTCGGCAGGTAGCCTAGTGGTTAGAGTGTAGGGTCGGCAGGTAGCCTAGTGGTTAGAGTGTAGGGTCGGCAGGTAGCCTAGTGGTTAGAGTGTAGGGTCGGCAGGTAGCCTAGTGGTTAGAGTGTAGGGTCGGCAGGTAGCCTAGTGGTTAGAGTGTAGGGTCGGCAGGTAGCCTAGTGGTTAGAGTGTAGGGTCGGCAGGTAGCCTAGTGGTTAGAGTGTAGGGTCGGCAGGTAGCCTAGTGGTTAGAGTGTAGGGTCGGCAGGTAGCCTAGTGGTTAGAGTGTAGGGTCGGCAGGTAGCCTAGTGGTTAGAGTGTTGGAATCCCTGAGCAGACAAGGTAAAAATCTGTCGTTCTGCCCCTGAACAAGGCTGTTAATCCACTGTTCCTAGGCCGTCATTGAAAATAAGAATTTGTTCTTAACTGACTTGCCTAGTTAAAGAAAGGTAAAAATATATCTTTTTTTAAAATAATTTAAAAAGATAGAGAGCAAGAGAGAGAGAGAGAGAGAGAGAGGCCGTCATTGAAAATAAGAATTTGAGAGAGAGAGAGAGAGAGAGAGAGAGAGAGAGAGAGAGAGAGAGAGAGAGAGAGGGGGAGTGAGAGAGAGAGAGTGAGAGAGAGAGGGAGAGAGGAGACGTCAGGATATTGTGCCTGTGATTTGATCAGCTGTAATATAGGAGAATAGCAATACTTTAAACCCAGACGTTTTAAATGTTCTCTGAAATGTCAAGCATTTTATTTATGCCAGTACTTAGGAGAGAACATCTTGCTCTGCGTTGCTACGTCTTGTAGCTACGTCGTTAATCAACATGATGAAAATATATGAGAGATCTAAAGATGAGAGGGAGGAATAAAACACACACACACACAGACCCACAGTGGGAGAGGAGAGAGGACAGTAGATTCAGACTGCACCACCAGGCTGGACCACCAGGCTGGACCACCAGGCAGGACCACCAAGCTGCACCACCAGGCTGGACCACCAGGCTGGACCACCAGGCTGGACCACCAGGCAGGACCACCAGGCAGGACCACCAGACTGGACCCCCAGACTGCACCACCAGGCTGGACCACCAGGCAGGACCACCAGGCAGGACCACCAGACTGGACCCCCAGACTGCACCACCAGGCTGGACCACCAGGCAGAACCACCAGGCAGGACCACCAGGCAGAACCACCAGGCAGGACCACCAGACTGCACCACCAGGCTGGACCACCAGGCAGGACCACCAGACTGCACCACAAGGCAGGACCACCAGAGCCCTATGGGTACCCTAGTTCACTAAATAGGAAATAAGGTGATGTGCACTACTTTTCACCAGAGCCCTATGGGTAGTGCACTACTTTTCACCAGAGCCCTATGGGTAGTGCACTACTTTTCACCAGAGCCCTAGGAGTACCCTAGTTCACTAAATAGAAAATAAGGTGATGTGCACTACTTTTCACCAGAGAACTATGGGTAGTGCACTACTTTTCACCAGAGCCCTAGGAGTACCCTAGTTCACTAAATGGGAAATAAGGTGATGTCTGGGACGCAGGTCCCTCTCTGCTCACCTGCTGCTGCCTGTAGGATATTACTGCCTTCAAAACAAACAAACTCAGCTTTGGTAACAGGCAGAGAAAGCAGGCAGTGATAGCAGGCAGTGATAGCAGGCAGTGATAGCAGGCAGCGATAGCAGGCAGCGATAGCAAGCAGCGATTGCAGGCAGAGATAGCAGGCAGAGATAGCAGGCAGCGATAGCAGGCAGCGATAGCAGGCAGCGATAGCAGGCAGCGATAGCAGGTAGAGATAGCAGGCAGCGATAGCAGGCAGCGATAGCAGGTAGAGATAGCAGGCAGCGATAGCAGGTAGTGATAGCAGGCAGTGATAGCAGGTAGTGATAGCAGGCAGTGATAGCAAGCAGAGATAGCAGGCAGCGATAGCAGGCAGCGATAGCAGGTAGAGATAGCAGGCAGCGATAGCAGGCAGCGATAGCAGGTAGAGATAGCAGGCAGCGATAGCAGGTAGTGATAGCAGGCAGTGATAGCAGGTAGTGATAGCAGGCAGTGATAGCAGGCAGTGATAGCAAGCAGAGATAGCAGGCAGCGATAGCAGGCAGTGATAGCAGGCAGCTGCACTATTTCATTCAAACATCCCATTTTGTTCTCTGTACTTGACTTTGAATCACGCTGACAGACAGTGCTGCCAATTTCTGACGGGAGTTTATTTGTGTAAACTGATCCTGTGGGTTTTGGCCAGGTGCAGTTTCCCCTGTTGTCTTAAAGGTGTCTGGTCGGGTTTAATTCAATCTAACCTGTAGAGCAGCTCTTTTTCCATTGGTAATACAGAATGGTGTTGTTCCTGTGTAGACCTACTACTACCTCTTACTAGGTAGACTCTCACAGGAAGAGGCTTTCAGGTTTAGAGGAAGACGTGTGTGTGTGTGTACAGGAAGTTGTTAGTAAACAAAGTCAGTGTAAAAAGTGTTTGATTGAATATCAGCCTCTCGCTGTGTCTCTCTCTCTCTCTCTCTCTCTCTCTCTCTCTCTCTCTCTCTCTCTCTCTCTCTCTCTCTCTCTCTCTCTGTCTCTCTCTCTCTCTCTGTCTCTCTCTGTCTCTCTCTCTCTCTCTCTCTCTCTCTCTCTCTCTCTGTCTCTCTCTCTCTCTCTGTCTCTCTCTCTCTCTCTCTCTCTCTCTCTCTCTCTCTCTCTCTCTCTCTCTCTCTCTCTCTCTCTCTCTGTGTGTCACAGATCCTGCCTGCCTTCTGAATGTCCCCTGTTCATAAACATTCCACTGCCTGCCTCAGCATTCCACCGGGCGGGGGCGTTTCCGTGTCAACCTCAGCCAGAGAGATTCATGGGAACTTTCCTGGGATGGCCAGGGGGGCTGTTATGTCACGCGACCTCACAGAGGGTTTAGCGTGCATCGCAAATGGCACCCTATTCATGCACTGCTTTTGACCAGAGCCCTATGAGCCCTATGAGCCCTATGAGCCCTATGAGTCATATGAGCCCTATGGGTCCTATGAGTCCTATGAGTCCTATGAGCCCTATGAGTCATATGAGTCCTATGAGCCCTATGAGCCCTATGGGTCCTATGAGTCCTATGAGTCCTATGAGCCCTATGAGTCATATGAGCCCTATGAGCCCTATGAGTCCTATGAGCCCTATGAGTCATATGAGCCCTATGGGTCCTATGAGCCCTATGAGCCCTATGAGTCCTATGAGCCCTATGAGTCATATGAGCCCTATGAGCCCTATGAGCCCTATGAGTCCTATGAGCCCTATGAGCCCTATGAGCCCTATGGGTCCTATGAGCCCTATGGGTCCTATGAGTCCAATGGGTCCTATGAGCCCTATGAGCCCTATGGGTCCTATGAGCCCTATGAGCCCTATGGGTCCTATGAGCCCTATGGGTCCTATGGGTCCTATGAGCCCTATGAGCCCTATGAGCCCTATGAGCCCTATGAGCCCTATGGGTCCTATGAGCCCTATGGGTCCTATGAGTCCAATGGGTCCTATGAGCCCTATGAGCCCTATGGGTCCTATGAGCCCTATGAGCCCTATGAGCCCTATGGGTCCTATGAGCCCTATGGGTCCTATGAGTCCAATGGGTCCTATGAGCCCTATGAGCCCTATGGGTCCTATGAGCCCTATGAGCCCTATGGGTCCTATGAGCCCTATGGGTCCTATGTGCCCTATGAGCCCTATGAGCCCTATGAGCCCTATGAGCCCTATGAGCCCTATGAGTCCTATGAGCCCTATGAGCCCTATGAGCCCTTTGGGTCCTATGAGCCCTATAAGTCCTATGAGCCCTATGAGCCCTATGAGTCCTATGAGTCCTATGAGCCCTATGGGTCCTATGAGCCCTATGAGCCCTATGAGTCCTATGAGTCCTATGAGCCCTATGAGTCATATGAGCCCTATGAGCCCTATGAGCCCTATGAGTCCTATGAGCCCTATGAGTCATATGAGCCCTATGAGCCCTATGAGCCCTATGAGTCCTATGAGTCCTATGAGTCCTAGCCCTCCACCCAACTCATCATCTAGCCCTCCACCCAACTCATCATCTAGCCCTCCACCCAACTCATCATCTAGCCCTCCACCCAACTCATCATCTACCCTCCACCCAACTCATCATCTACCCTCCACCCAACTCATCATCTACCCTCCACCCAACTCATCATCTACCCTCCACCCAACTCATCATCTACCCTCCACCCAACTCATCATCTAGCCCTCCACCCAACTCATCATCTAGCCCTCCACCCAACTCATCATCTACCCTCCACCCAACTCATCATCTACCCTCCACCCAACTCATCATCTAGCCCTCCACACAACTCATCATCTACCCTCCACCCAACTCATCATCTAGCCCTCCACCCAACTCATCATCTACCCTCCACCCAACTCATCATCTACCCTCCACCCAACTCATCATCTAGCCTCCACCCAACTCATCATCTAGCCCTCCACTCAACTCATCATCTACCCTCCACCCAACTCATCATCTACCCTCCACCCAACTCATCATCTAGCCCTCCACCCAACTCATCATCTACCCTCCACCCAACTCATCATCTACCCTCCACCCAACTCACCATCTAGCCCTCCACCCAACTCATCATCTACCCTCCACCCAACTCCTCATCTACCCTCCACCCAACTCATCATCTACCCTCCACCCAACTCATCATCTACCCTCCACCCAACTCATCATCTAGCCTCCACCCAACTCATCACCTACCCTCCACCCAACTCATCATCTACCCTCCACCCAACTCATCATCTACCCTCCACCCAACTCATCATCTACCCTCCACCCAACTCATCATCTACCCTCCACCCAACTCACCATCTACCCTCCACCCAACTCATCATCTACCCTCCACCCAACCACCCACTCACTCCAGCTACCCTAGCCGATGTGAGTCCACCTCTCCTGGGACACAGTCACAGCTGTGCCCCCCCCCTCTCCTCCATCCAACCTCCAGAGACATCCATTCCCAGGGTCAGGGCTGTGAAAGGGACAGAGAGCCCTGCCAGGTCTGCTCCCCTTCCACTAAAGCCTCGATCCTGGGAACAGAATACATCAGACTGGGTCTAGCTGAATGGATCTAGCTGGATCTGTCTAGATGGATGGGTCTAGCTGTATCTGTCTAGATGGATGGATCTAGCTGGATCTGTCTAGATGGCCGCGTCTAGCTGGATCTGTCTAGCTGGATGGATCTAGCTGTATCTGTCTAGATGGCCGCGTCAAGCTGGATCTGTCAAGATGGATGGATCTAGCTGTATCTGTCTAGATGGATCTGTCTAGATGGATGGATCTAAGCTGGATCTGTCTAGATGGATCTGTCTAGATGGATCTGTCTAGATGGATGGATCTAGCTGGATATGTCTAGATGGATGGATCTAGCTGGATCTGTCTAGATGGATGGATCTAGCTGGATCTTAGATGGATGGATCTAGCTGGATCTGTCTAGATGGATCTGTCTAGATGGATGGATCTAAGCTGGATCTGTCTAGCTGGATCTGTCTAGATGGATGGATCTTGCTGGATGGATCTAGACTATAGTCTAAACATACTGCACATTATAGATTATAGTCTAAATATTCTGCACAAAATACTGGTCTGATAAAAACAACCCTGAGCTGTGAAGGAGCGTCCCCGCCGTCCCAGGGGACTCTGGGTGATCTCACTCTCCGAAGCCAGTAAGGTTTTTAATAAGGTCAACACTTGCAC
This sequence comes from Oncorhynchus gorbuscha, assembly GCF_021184085.1. Taxonomy (NCBI): domain Eukaryota; kingdom Metazoa; phylum Chordata; class Actinopteri; order Salmoniformes; family Salmonidae; genus Oncorhynchus; species Oncorhynchus gorbuscha. The sequence continues at coordinate 6,507,892 of NC_060186.1, forward strand.
GGCCGCAGGGCCTGACGGATTTCTCAGAGTTTGCGCAGAACAGCTGGCAGACATATTCATGGACATTGTCAACCTCAGTGTCTAATCCCCACGTCTCAAACTGACCACCATCCTTCCTGTTCCTTAAGAACTCTGAGGCTTCCTGTCTCAATGACTACCACCCTGTAACAGTCAGAGTAAACACTCTGAGAGAATAGTTATGGCTCAAATCAACTCCATCATCCCAGACACCCTAGACCCACTCCAACTTGCATACCGCCCCAACAGATCCCGTAGAGGATACAATCTCAATTGCACTCAACACTGCCCTTACCCACCTAGATAAGAGGAATAGCTATGTGAGAATTCTGTTCATTGACTACTGTTCAGCGTTCAACACCATAGTCCCTGCCAAACTCGCCACCAAGCTTGGGACCCTGGGACTAAACACCTCTGCAATTGAATCCTGGACTTCATCATGAGTCGAAGGTAGGCAACAGCCTGTATATAACTACTGACCCTGGAACTGTCCCTGTATATAACTACTGACCCTGGAACTGTCCCTGTATATAACTACTGACCCTGGATCTGACCCGGTATATAACTACTGACCCTGGAACTGTCCCTGTATATAACTACTGACCCTGGAACTGTCCCTGTATATAACTACTGACCCTGGAACTGAGCCTGTATATAACTACTGACCCTGGAACTGTCCCTGTATATAACTACTGAACCTGGAACTGAGCCTGTATATAACTACTGACCCTGGAACTGTCCCTGTATATAACTACTGAACCTGGAAACTGAGCCTGTATATAACTACTGACCCTGGAACTGTCCCTGGAACTGAGCCTGTATATAACTACTGTCCCTGGAACTGTCCCTGTATATAACTACTGACCCTGGAACTGTCCCTGTATATAACTACTGACCCTGGAACTGTCCCTGTATATAACTACTGACCCTGGAACTGTCCCTATATATAACTACTGACCCTGTAACTGTCCCTGTATATAACTACTGACCCTGGAACATTGAAAGAGGGAACAGAGCTGAATTCAACATGTATTTCCTGGCTTAATAATGGTCAGAATCAGTTGTTAAGTGTTTCCTACCAGACTGTGGTTATAGTTACATCACCAGGACACTTCCTGTCTTCCTGTAAATGATCTGCTGTAACAAGACCTGAGCTCTGTTGTGTAGCATGCTGCCATCTGACCCTGGACACACACACACACACACACACACACACACACACACACACACACACACACACACACACACACACACACACACACACACACACACACACACACACACACACACACACACACACACACACACACACACACACACACACACACTGTCTATGTCAACAGAACCCCTCAGAAACCATAGCAACCAGTCAGAGGAAAAAGGATACTCTGTGTCTCTACTACTTTCTCTCTACCTCCTGTGTGTGTGTCTGTGTGTGTCCGTATGTATCTGTGTGTCTCATTTTCTACTGTTTCTAATCCTCTTGATCCGTACAAGTTCCTTACCCCCAAACACTTCACTAACCCCCAAACACTTCCCTAACCCCCAAACACTTCCCTAACCCCCAAACTCTTCCCTAACCCCCAAACACTTCCCCCAAACACTTAACTAACCCCAAACACTTCACTAACCCCCAAACTCTTCCCTAACCCCCAAACACCTCCCTAACCCCCAAACTCTTCCCTAACCCCAAACACTTCCCCCAAACACTTCACTAACCCCCAAACACTTCCCTAACCCCCAGACACCTCCCTAACCCCCAAACACTTCCCTAACCCCCAAACACTTCCCCTAACCCCAAACTCTTCCCTAACCCCCAAACACTTCCCCCAAACACTTAACTAACCCCCAAACACTTCCATAACCCCAAACACTTCACTAACCTCCAGACACTTAACTAACCCCCAGACACTTCCCTAACCCCCAAACACTTCCCTAACCCCAAATACTTCACTTACCCCCAAACACTTCCCTAACCCCCAAATAAGAAGCGATCTCGGTCCAAAACCACACACACATCTACAATCAAACCCAGGCATCACACTCTGACACTGGTTGGGGCTGCTTGGTAGTGTGCACAGGATTCCTGTCCAAAGCCCCACAATCAGTGTGTGTGTGTGTGTGTGTGTGTGTGTGTGTGTGTGTGTGTGTGTGTGTGTGTGTGTGTGTGTGTGTGTGTGTGTGTGTGTGTGTGTGTGTGTGTGTGTGTGTGTGTGTGTGTGTGTGTGTGTGTGTGTGTGTGTGTGTGTGTGTGCGTGTGTGTGTGTGCACTCTCCCAGCTTCCAGACAGCCGGAACAGCCAAGGAAAACCCAGGATCTATTCCCTCTAGGAATAAAGACCATATGTTGATGGCCCAGGTCCTCTACCATGGCAGGACAGAGAGGGGTTTCTGCACATATCACTAACACACACATCTCTGCCCAAATCACTAACACACACATCTCTGCCCAAATCACTAACACACACACATCTCTGCCCAAATCACTAACACACACACACATCTCTGCCCAAATCACTAACACACACACATCTCTTCCCAAATCACTAACACACACATCTCTGCCCAAATCACTAACACACACATCTCTGCCCAAATCACTAACACACACACATCTCTGCCCAAATCACTAACACACACATATCTGCCCAAATCACTAACACACACATATCTGCCCAAATCACTAACACACACACATCTCTGCCCAAATCACCAACACACACACATCTCTGCCCAAATCACTAACACACACATCTCTGCCCAAATCACTAACACACACACATCTCTGCCCAAATCACTAACACACACACATCTCTGCCCAAATCACTAACACACACACACATCTCTGCCCAAATCACTAACACACACACATCTCTGCCCAAATCACTAACACACACATATCTGCCCAAATCACTAACACACACATATCTGCCCAAATCACTAACACACACACATCTCTGCCCAAATCACTAACACACACATATCTGCCCAAATCACTAACACACACATATCTGCCCAAATCACTAACACACACACATCTCTGCCCAAATCACTAACACACACACACATCTCTGCCCAAATCACTAACACACACATCTCTGCCCAAATCACTAACACACACATCTCTGCCCGAATCACTAACACACACACATCTCTGCCCAAATCACTAACACACACACATCTCTGCCCAAATCACTAACACACACACACATCTCTGCCCAAATCACTAACACACACACATCTCTGCCCAAATCACTAACACACACACACATCTCTGCCCAAATCACTAACACACACACACATCTCTGCACATCTCAGTTTGTGCGCACCTTTCGGTTACTGGCCCAACGCTCTAACCACTAGGCTACCTGCCTCTAACCACTAGGCTACCTGCCTCTAAGCACTAGGCTACCTGCCTCTAACAACTAGGCTACCTGCCTCTAAGCACTAGGCTACCTGCCTCTAACCACTAGGCTACCTGCCTCTAACCACTAGGCTACCTGCCTCTAACCACTAGGCTACCTGCCTCTAACCACTAGGCTACCTGCCTCTAACCACTAGGCTACCTGCCTCTAACCACTAGGCTACCTGCCTCTAACCACTAGGCTACCTGCCTCTAACCACTAGGCTACCTGCCGTCTAGACCTTGTACTCCAAACATACGCACACAAACTAGTGCGCAAGCACACACACATGCACACACATGCACACACACATGCACACACATGCACACACACATGCACACACTACTGCTGATTAAGCTCGGCTAATAATACACAAACCAATCTTCTGTAAACCCTCACAAGTAGAAACCTCTTTATAATACAAACCAAAGGCAGAGTTCAGAGTTCATTCAGACCCCCGTCATGTAAACACTGCCTGTAATCTCCACACCATAAAGACAGTCTGGCTCATTGTCGATAAACACCACAGCTTCAAGCAGACCACTTTAACACATGACAGACCACTCTGATATAGGACAGACCACTCTGACACAGGACAGACCACTCTGATAGAGGACAGACCACTCTGATACAGGACAGACCACTCTGATATAGGACAGACCACTCTGATAGAGGACAGACCACTCTGATACAGGACAGACCACTCTGATATAGGACAGACCACTCTGATATAGGACAGACCTCTCTAACACAGGACAGACCTCTCTAACACAGGACAGACCACTCTGACACAGGACAGA
>NC_060186.1:6519612-6524612 GCF_021184085.1 Oncorhynchus gorbuscha
TTCCTCCCCCTCTACTTCCCTCCCCCTCTCCTTCCCTCCTCATCTCCTTCCCTCCTCCTCTCCTTCCCTCCTCCTCTCCTTCCCTCATCCTGTCTTCCTCCTCCTCTCTTCCTCCTCCTGCTTATCTCTCTATTTTTACTGGTTCTTCCTGTGAGACTCTCTGCCTTCTCCTCTCTCAAACAAACTTAAAGGAGAAAGAAAGGGAAGGTGAAGAGGAATGAAGGGAGGGAAGGAAGCTACACCCTCTCTATGGTCCTGGGCATGGTATGAATGAAGGAAGGGAAGGAGGATACACCCTCTCTATGGTCCTGGGCATGGTATGAATGAAGGAAGGGAAGGAGGATACACCCTCTCTATGGTCCTGGGCATGGTATGAATGAAGGAAGGGAAGGAGGATACACCCTCTCTATGGTCCTGGGCATGGTATGAATGAAGGAAGGGAAGGAGGATACACCCTCTCTATGGTCCTGGGCATGGTATGAATGAAGGAAGGGAAGGAGGATACACCCTCTCTATGGTCCTGGGCATGGTATGAATGAAGGAAGGGAAGGAGGATACACCCTCTCTATGGTCCTGGGCATGGTATGAATGAAGGAAGGGAAGGAGGATACACCCTCTCTATGGTCCTGGGCATGGTATGAATGAAGGAAGGGAAGGAGGATACACCCTCTCTATGGTCCTGGGCATGGTATGAATGAAGGAAGGGAAGGAGGATACACCCTCTCTATGGTTCTGGGCATGGTATGAATGAAGGAAGGGAAGGAGGATACACCCTCTCTATGGTCCTGGGCATGGTATGAATGAAGGAAGATACACCCTCTCTATGGTCCTGGGCATGGTATGAATGAAGGAAGATACACCCTCTCTATGGTCCTGGGCATGGTATGAATGAAGGAAGGGAAGGAGGATACACCCTCTCTATGGTCCTGGGCATGGTATGAATGAAGGAATAAACACCCTCTCTATGGTCCTGGGCATGGTATGAATGAAGGAGGATACACCCTCTCTATGGTCCTGGGCATGGTATGAATGAAGGAAGATACACCCTCTCTATGGTCCTGGGCATGGTATGAATGAAGGAGGATACACCCTCTCTATGGTCCTGGGCATGGTATGAATGAAGGAAGATACACCCTCTCTATGGTCCTGGGCATGGTATGAATGAAGGAAGATACACCCTCTCTATGGTCCTGGGCATGGTATGAATGAAGGAAGCTACACCCTCTCTATGGTCCTGGGCATGGTATGAATGAAGGAAGATACACCCTCTCTATGGTCCTGGGCATGGTATGAATGAAGGAAGATACACCCTCTCTATGGTTCTGGGCATGGTATGAATGAAGGAAGATACACCCTCTCTATGGTCCTGGGCATGGTATGAATGAAGGAAGATACACCCTCTCTATGGTTCTGGGCATGGTATGAATGAAGGAAGATACACCCTCTCTATGGTCCTGGGCATGGTATGAATGAAGGAAGATACACCCTCTCTATGGTCCTGGGCATGGTATGAATGAAGGAAGATACACCCTCTCTATGGTCCTGGGCATGGTATGAATGAAGGAGGATACACCCTCTCTATGGTCCTGGGCATGGTATGAATGAAGGAAGCTACACCCTCTCTATGGTCCTGGGCATGGTATGAATGAAGGAAGGGAAGGAGGATACACCCTCTCTATGGTCCTGGGCATGGTATGAATGAAGGAAGCTCTACTGACACGGTCAGGTTGGTCAGATGGTCAGGACTTGGCCAGAAAGCTTGGGAGGAAGTTGCTATGTTGTTACAGATGCTCCACAGTAGTCAGGACATGCTTACAGATTGCTATGCTGTACAGATGCTCCACACGAATACAGAAACAACATCAACACAACGCATCCCAGGGCACACCTGGTGAAAACAGCCAACCACCAATCAAGTTCAGTTTGATTGACAATCCCCCCCCCCCGCTCCCCCAGTGAGTCCAAACAAACTAAGTTAGAGCAATCAACAACACTTTTTTAAATCAAACTTACTACAGTAATGTTGGGTGCTCTCCAGACGTTTCCATAGAGACCAAGATGGGCCGGGTTGCCATGGAAACTAACTGCCAGCAGAAGCATGCGGTAGGGAGGAAGGGAGAGAGGGAGGAAAAGGAGAGGAGGTTGCCATGGAAACTAACTGCCAGCAGAAGCATGCGGTAGGGAGGAAGGGAGAGAGGGAGGAGAAGGAGAGGAGGTTGGTCGGCCCCCTCAGATCATACTGATCACTATTTAACCCACCATATTTACAGACACACTCAGTGTGTGTGAGAGTGAGGGAGTGAGTGTGTGTGCGTGTCTGAATGTTTTTATCATGTAGCATCTATCTTGTAATGTATATTTATGTGTCAAACACTGGGCCAGTTGTTTATCTTTGTTGAACTGATATAATCTCAGTACTATCATTCCTAAACTGACAGCATTGTGTATTACATCACAGATTCATGTGTATTACATCACAGATTCATGTGTATTACATCACAGATTCATGTGTATTACATCACAGATTCATGTGTACCACATCACAGATTCATGTGTACCACATCACAGATTCATGTGTACCACATCACAGATTCATGTGTACCCCATCACAGATTCATGTGTACCCCATCACAGATTCATGTGTACCACATCACAGATTCATGTGTACCACATCACAGATTCATGTGTACCACATCACAGATTCATGTGTACCACATCACAGATTCATGTGTACCACATCACAGATTCATGTGTACCACATCACAGATTCATGTGTACCACATCACAGATTAGTGTGTACCACATCACAGATTCATGTGTACCACATCACAGATTCATGTGTACCCCATCACAGATTCATGTGTACCACATCACAGATTCATGTGTACCACATCACAGATTAGTGTGTACCCCATCACAGATTCATGTGTACCCCATCACAGATTCATGTGTACCACATCACAGATTCATGTGTACCACATCACAGATTCATGTGTACCACATCACAGATTCATGTGTACCACATCACAGATTCATGTGTACCACATCACAGATTAGTGTGTACCACATCACAGATTCATGTGTACCACATCACAGATTCATGTGTACCACATCACAGATTCATGTGTACCACATCACAGATTCATGTGTACCACATCACAGATTCATGTGTACCCCATCTGTCTGCTACTAAGTACCCAATAACACAATTAGGATGAAAAGCCTTGTCAGATCAGGAGGTGATGAGCGAACGTCTTGTCTGTTACCTAGTGGATCCTACACTAATACACCACATAACCCACATACCCCCCATATACCCTTTAGAAACAGTATTTAGCTTCTTATAACAACTGTCAGACATGTCTCATCCACACAGGGCCTCATCTTTAAGCCTCACCGAACCCCGACACGTTTTCACCACCTAACAAACAGAAAAAAAGCCATGACTTATCTGTCAGATATTGAAAAAAGTATTATATTATTACATTGTGTCATTTTTAAGAGAGCCGAGAGATGGATGAGATGAGACTTTGTCGTCTGTTAAGACCCCATTACACAGGGAATGTTCATTAGGAACCAATCAGAACAGAAGAACATTCTGGTAAAGGTTTGATGTCTCTGTCAAGATAAACATCCATGATGGTCTGCCAAATGAGTTCTCACAAAATGGAGCTGAATACATATTGCATTTAAGTATGTTTTTTGCTTCTCTTGATCTGATTGCACTTCATTTGCAGGGAATCAAACGAGTCCCATGGCTAGTCGAAATATGCATTTCCTTCAAAATTCATTGAGATGTTTCTTTTAAAACATTTAGTTTGATAGATGGTTTGAAAAGCCTTCATATCAGCAACGCAAGCAGACAAAACGAATAAGCTAGCGCTCACCCACCCTACACTAGACACCTTCACCTCTTGACGAGGCCTTTCTCAGGAAGACACTCATGACCAGCTCACCCACCCTACACTAGACACCCTCACCTCTCCTTCCCTCCACCTCTCTTCCTCCTCCTCTCCTTCTCTCCCCTTCCCTCCTCCTTTCCTTCCCTCCCCCTCTCCTTCCCTCCTCCACTCCTTCCTCCTCCTCTCCTTCCCTCCTCCTCTCCTTCCCTCCTTCTCTCTTCCTCCTCCTCTCCTTCCCTCCTTCACTCTTCCTCCTCCTTTCCTTCCCTCCTCCTCTCCTTCTCTCTCCTTCCCTCCTCCTCTCCTTCCCTCCCCCTCTCCTTCCCTCCTCCACTCCTTCCTCCTCCTCTCCTTCACTCCTTTTCTCTTCCTCCTCCTCTCCTTCCCTCCTTCACTCTTCCTCCTCCTCTCCTTCCCTCCTCCACTCTTCCTCCACTCATGACCAGCTGAGAATTAAGGAGATTTTACAGGAAGAAGAAAGTAACAGATTTGATTGGCAGAGTTCTCTCTTTTCCCATCAAACACTCCCCCTTTTCTCTCTTTGTCCTTTAACGGGATCCCTCCATCACTAACACCTTCAATTCCCTCCCAAATAGTGTCTGTGTGTCTCTCTCTCTCTCTGTGTCTGTGTGTGTGTGTGTGTGTGAGAGAGAGAGAGAGAGAGAGAGAGAGAGAGAGAGAGAGAGAGAGAGAGAGAGAGAGAGAGAGAGAGAGAGAGAGAGAAAGAGAAACCTACTCCTGAGAGATTGCACTAGCTAACTCGATCTGTGTGCTACCAAGCAGAACACAGTAGTCTGGACAAGGTTCCAAATTCTAAAACGCCATTCAAGATTCCACCTGTAGAGCCACAACCTCACAGAGTATTCACCCAGTCAGAATACAGTTAGACTCTGATCCCACCTGTAGAGCCACAACCTCACAGAGTATTCACCAAGTCAGAATACAGCTAGACTCTGATCCCACCTGTAGAGCCACAACCTCACAGAGTATTCACCCAGTCAGAATACAGTTAAACTCTGATCCCACCTGTAGAGCCACAACCTCACAAGGTATTCACCCAGTCAGAATACAGTTAGACTCTGATCCCACCTGTAGAGC
>NC_060186.1:6527112-6549612 GCF_021184085.1 Oncorhynchus gorbuscha
CTATCCCCTCCTCCCTCTCTCCACCTATCCCCTCCTCCCTCTCTCAACCTATCCCCTCCTCCCTCTCTCAACCTATCCCCTCCTCCCTCTCTCCACCTATCCCCTCCTCCCTCTCTCCACCTATCCCCTCCTCCCTCTCTCAACCTATCCCCTCCTCCCTCTCTCAACCTATCCCCTCCTCCCTCTTTCCACCTATCCCCTCCTCCCTCTCTCAACCTATCCCCTCCTCCCTCTCTCCACCTATCCCCTCCTCCCTCTCTCAACCTATCCCTCCTCCCTCTCTCAACCTATCCCTCCTCCCTCTCTCAACCTATCCCCTCCTCCCTCTCTCAACCTATCCCCCTCCCTCTCTCAACCTATCCCCTCCTCCCTCTCTCAACCTATCCCCTCCTCCCTCTCTCAACCTATCCCCTCCTCCCTCTCTTAACCTATCCCCTCCTCCCTCTCTCAACCTATCCCCTCCTCCCTCTCTCCACCTATCCCCTCCTCCCTCTCTCCACCTATCCCCTCCTCCCTCTCTCAACCTATGCCCTCCTCCCTCTCTCAACCTATCCCCTCCTCCCTCTCTCCACCTATCCCCTCCTCCCTCTCTCAACCTATCCCCTCCTCCCTCTCTCAACCTATCCCTCCTCCCTCTCTCAACCTATCCCCTCCTCCCTCTCTCAACCTATCCCCTCCTCCCTCTCTCAACCTATCCCCTCCTCCCTCTCTCCACCTATCCCCTCCTCCCTCTCTCCACCTATCCCCTCCTCCCTCTCTCAACCTATCCCCTCCTCCCTCTCTCAACCTATCCCCTCCTCCCTCTCTCAACCTATCCCCTCCTCCCTCTCTCAACCTATCCCCTCCTCCCTCTCTCCACCTATCCCCTCCTCCCTCTCTCCACCTATCCCCTCCTCCCTCTCTCAACCTATCCCCTCCTCCCTCTCTCAACCTATCCCCTCCTCCCTCTCTCAACCTATCCCCTCCTCCCTCTCTCAACCTATCCCCTCCTCCCTCTCTCCACCTATCCCCTCCTCCCTCTCTCCACCTATCCCCTCCTCCCTCTCTCAACCTATCCCCTCCTCCCTCTCTCCACCTATCCCCTCCTCCCTCTCTCCACCTATCCCCTCCTCCCTCTCTCCACCTATCCCCTCCTCCCTCTCTCAACCTATCCCCTCCTCCCTCTCCACCTATCCCCTCCTCCCTCTCTCCACCTATCCCCTCCTCCCTCTCTCCACCTATCCCCTCCTCCCTCTCTCAACCTATCCCCTCCTCCCTCTCTCAACCTATCCCCTCCTCCCTCTCTCAACCTATCCCCTCCTCCCTCTCTCCCTGTAGATGATTCAGGTATAAATTCACTTGAACTAAACATTTAATTTGATTAACTCCAGAGAAACATCTAATTACATTGACGACAGTGCATCACATTATTTCAGTGCCTCACTCCACAAGTTATATTTACTCATCTCTACCTGGGCCCAGATGAGCTGACAGTGATTGTGTTACAGGGCCCAGATGAGCTGACAGTGATTGTGTTACAGGGCCCAGATGATCTGACAGTGATTGTGTTACAGGGCCCAGATGAGCTGACAGTGAATGCGTTACAGGGCCCAGATGAGCTGACAGTGACTGTGTTACAGGGCCCAGATGAGCTGACAGTGATTGTGTTACAGGGCCCAGATTATCTGACAGTGACTGTGTTACAGGGCCCAGATGAGCTGACAGTGACTGTGTTACATGGCCCAGATGATCTGACAGTGATTGTGTTACAGGGCCCAGATGAGCTGACTGTGACTGTGTTACAGGGCCCAGATGAGCTGACAATGACTGTGTTACAGGGCCCAGATGAGCTGACAGTGATTGTGTTACAGGGCCCAGATTATCTGACAGTGACTGTGTTACAGGGCCCAGATGAGCTGACAGTGATTGCGTTACACGGCCCATTGGGGTCTGGTCAAACGTAGTGCACTATGTAGGGAATAGGGTGCAATTTGGGCCGCATTCTCACTCCCACTAGTCTGGAATGACAATCTGAACACTACCTGGATGGGATGTGGACTATATTCTCCTTGTGCGTTCCACAATGTTGCCTGGGGCACTAGCTCACAGGAGAGAGAGAGACACAGATAGAGAGACAGAGAGAGAGACAGGGAGAGAGACAGGGAGAGAGACAGGGAGAGAGATCTGACCACTGTGACTGATAGAAAACTGAGGAAAACATTGACTAGGTACAGACTCAGTGAGCACAGTCTGGCTATAGAGACCGGTCGTCACAGACAAACCTGGCTGCCCAGAGAGGACAGTCTGGCTATAGAGACCGGTCGTCACAGACAAACCTGGCTGCCCAGAGAGGACAGTCTGGCTATAGAGACCGGTCGTCACAGACAAACCTGGCTGCCCAGAGAGGACAGTTTGGCTATAGAGACCGGTTGTCACAGACAAACCTGGCTGCCCAGAGAAGACAGTCTGGCTATAGAGACCGGTTGTCACAGACAAACCTGGCTGCTCAGAGAGGACAGTCTGGCTATAGAGACCGGTTGTCACAGACAAACCTGGCTGCTCAGAGAGGACAGTCTGGCTATAGAGACCGGTTGTCACAGACAAACCTGGCTGCTCAGAGAGGACAGTCTGGCTATAGAGACCGGTTGTCACAGACAAACTTGGCTGCCCAGAGAGGACAGTCTGGCTATAGAGACCGGTCGTCACAGACAAACCTGGCTGCCCAGAGAGGACAGGATGTGCTCACTCTGCTCCAGGGGAGAGGTAGAGACAGAGCTGCATTTCCAATTACACTGTGACAAATACTCAGGCCAAAGAGAATATTTCTTTCCCAAATTATAATTCAATACAAAGAATTTGAAACTATAAAAGATGAAGAAAAAATCTAATATTTATTGGGTGAAAAGCCAAAATGTGCAGTTTTGGCAGCCAAATATGTGTCCTCCTGCCAGAACCTGAGGGACAGCCAGTGACAAGTGCAAAGTAACGTTGATAATATTTCCCATCTGGTTTTGTTTTGTCTTTCATACAAGGTCATGTGTCTTCTCAGTCATGTTGACACTGGTCCACTACCAGGTCATGTGTCTTCTCAGTCATGTTGACACTGGTCTACTACCAGGTCATGTGTCTTCTCAGTCATGTTGACACTGGTCTACTACCAGGTCATGTGTCTTCTCAGTCATGTTGACACTGGTCCACTACCAGGTCATGTGTCTTCTCAGTCATGTTGACACTGGTCCACTACAAGGTCATGTGTCTTCTCAGTCATGTTGACACTGGTCCACTACCAGGTCATGTGTCTTCTCAGTCATGTTGACACTGGTCTACTACCAGGTCATTTGTCTTCTCAGTCATGTTGACACTGGTCCACTACCAGGTCATGTGTCTTCTCAGTCATGTTGACACTGGTCCACTACCAGGTCATGTGTCTTCTCAGTCATGTTGACACTGGTCCACTACCAGGTCATGTGTCTTCTCAGTCATGTTGACACTGGTCCACTACCAGGTCATGTGTCTTCTCAGTCATGTTGACACTGGTCTACTACCAGGTCATGTGTCTTCTCAGTCATGTTGACACTGGTCTACTACCAGGTCATGTGTCTTCTCAGTCATGTTGACACTGGTCTACTACCAGGTCATGTGTCTTCTCAGTCATGTTGACACTGGTCTACTACCAGGTCATGTGTCTTCTCAGTCATGTTGACACTGGTCTACTACCAGGTCATGTGTCTTCTCAGTCATGTTGACACTGGTCTACTACCAGGTCATGTGTCTTCTCAGTCATGTTGACACTGGTCCACTACCAGGTCATGTGTCTTCTCAGTCATGTTGACACTGGTCCACTACCAGGTCATGTGTCTTCTCAGTCATGTTGACACTGGTCCACTACCAGGTCATGTGTCTTCTCAGTCATGTTGACACTGGTCTACTACCAGGTCATGTGTCTTCTCAGTCATGTTGACACTGGTCTACTACCAGGTCATGTGTCTTCTCAGTCATGTTGACACTGGTCTACTACCAGGTCATGTGTCTTCTCAGTCATGTTGACACTGGTCTACTACCAGGTCATGTGTCTTCTCAGTCATGTTGACACTGGTCTACTACCAGGTCATGTGTCTTCTCAGTCATGTTGACACTGGTCCACTACCAGGTCATGTGTCTTCTCAGTCATGTTGACACTGGTCCACTACCAGGTCATGTGTCTTCTCAGTCATGTTGACACTGGTCCACTACCAGGTCATGTGTCTTCTCAGTCATGTTGACACTGGTCTACTACCAGGTCATGTGTCTTCTCAGTCATGTTGACACTGGTCCACTACCAGGTCATGTGTCTTCTCAGTCATGTTGACACTGGTCCACTACCAGGTCATGTGTCTTCTCAGTCATGTTGACACTGGTCCACTACCAGGTCATGTGTCTTCTCAGTCATGTTGACACTGGTCCACTACCAGGTCATGTGTCTTCTCAGTCATGTTGACACTGGTCCACTACCAGGTCATGTGTCTTCTCAGTCATGTTGACACTGGTCCACTACCAGGTCATGTGTCTTCTCAGTCATGTTGACACTGGTCTACTACCAGGTCATGTGTCTTCTCAGTCATGTTGACACTGGTCCACTACCAGGTCATGTGTCTTCTCAGTCATGTTGACACTGGTCCACTACCAGGTCATGTGTCTTCTCAGTCATGTTGACACTGGTCCACTACCAGGTCATGTGTCTTCTCAGTCATGTTGACACTGGTCCACTACCAGGTCATGTGTCTTCTCAGTCATGTTGACACTGGTCTACTACCAGGTCATGTGTCTTCTCAGTCATGTTGACACTGGTCCACTACCAGGTCATGTGTCTTCTCAGTCATGTTGACACTGGTCTACTACCAGGTCATGTGTCTTCTCAGTCATGTTGACACTGGTCTACTACCAGGTCATGTGTCTTCTCAGTCATGTTGACACTGGTCCACTACCAGGTCATGTGTCTTCTCAGTCATGTTGACACTGGTCTACTACCAGGTCATGTGTCTTCTCAGTCATGTTGACACTGGTCTACTACCAGGTCATGTGTCTTCTCAGTCATGTTGACACTGGTCCACTACCAGGTCATGTGTCTTCTCAGTCATGTTGACACTGGTCCACTACCAGGTCATGTGTCTTCTCAGTCATGTTGACACTGGTCTACTACCAGGTCATGTGTCTTCTCAGTCATGTTGACACTGGTCCACTACCAGGTCATGTGTCTTCTCAGTCATGTTGACACTGGTCCACTACCAGGTCATGTGTCTTCTCAGTCATGTTGACACTGGTCCACTACCAGGTCATGTGTCTTCTCAGTCATGTTGACACTGGTCTACTACCAGGTCATGTGTCTTCTCAGTCATGTTGACACTGGTCTACTACCAGGTCATGTGTCTTCTCAGTCATGTTGACACTGGTCTACTACCAGGTCATGTGTCTTCTCAGTCATGTTGACACTGGTCTACTACCAGGTCATGTGTCTTCTCAGTCATGTTGACACTGGTCTACTACCAGGTCATGTGTCTTCTCAGTCATGTTGACACTGGTCCACTACCAGGTCATGTGTCTTCTCAGTCATGTTGACACTGGTCCACTACCAGGTCATGTGTCTTCTCAGTCATGTTGACACTGGTCCACTACCAGGTCATGTGTCTTCTCAGTCATGTTGACACTGGTCTACTACCAGGTCATGTGTCTTCTCAGTCATGTTGACACTGGTCCACTACCAGGTCATGTGTCTTCTCAGTCATGTTGACACTGGTCTACTACCAGGTCATGTGTCTTCTCAGTCATGTTGACACTGGTCTACTACCAGGTCATGTGTCTTCTCAGTCATGTTGACACTGGTCCACTACCAGGTCATGTGTCTTCTCAGTCATGTTGACACTGGTCCACTACCAGGTCATGTGTCTTCTCAGTCATGTTGACACTGGTCCACTACCAGGTCATGTGTCTTCTCAGTCATGTTGACACTGGTCTACTACCAGGTCATGTGTCTTCTCAGTCATGTTGACACTGGTCCACTACCAGGTCATGTGTCTTCTCAGTCATGTTGACACTGGTCTACTACCAGGTCATGTGTCTTCTCAGTCATGTTGACACTGGTCCACTACCAGGTCATGTGTCTTCTCAGTCATGTTGACACTGGTCTACTACCAGGTCATGTGTCTTCTCAGTCATGTTGACACTGGTCCACTACCAGGTCATGTGTCTTCTCAGTCATGTTGACACTGGTCCACTACCAGGTCATGTGTCTTCTCAGTCATGTTGACACTGGTCTACTACCAGGTCATGTGTCTTCTCAGTCATGTTGACACTGGTCTACTACCAGGTCATGTGTCTTCTCAGTCATGTTGACACTGGTCCACTACCAGGTCATGTGTCTTCTCAGTCATGTTGACACTGGTCTACTACCAGGTCATGTGTCTTCTCAGTCATGTTGACACTGGTCCACTACCAGGTCATGTGTCTTCTCAGTCATGTTGACACTGGTCCACTACCAGGTCATGTGTCTTCTCAGTCATGTTGACACTGGTCCACTACCAGGTCATGTGTCTTCTCAGTCATGTTGACACTGGTCCACTACCAGGTCATGTGTCTTCTCAGTCATGTTGACACTGGTCCACTACCAGGTCATGTGTCTTCTCAGTCATGTTGACACTGGTCCACTACCAGGTCATGTGTCTTCTCAGTCATGTTGACACTGGTCTACTACCAGGTCATGTGTCTTCTCAGTCATGTTGACACTGGTCCACTACCAGGTCATGTGTCTTCTCAGTCATGTTGACACTGGTCCACTACCAGGTCATGTGTCTTCTCAGTCATGTTGACACTGGTCTACTACCAGGTCATGTGTCTTCTCAGTCATGTTGACACTGGTCTACTACCATTGGTTTAATGTGTTGTTGTTCTCATTAATATTGTTGTTAATGGTAATCACATGTCCACTACTACTATTATTTTCGCAGTTGGTCCCACCATTTATTTATATATAAATATATATATATATATATATATTATATAAATATACATTTTTATTTTTCGATATGTATACTTTGGCAATGTAAGTAATAATGAACTTGCCATGTCAATAAAGTCAATAGAATTGCATTGAATTGAGAGAGGGACAGAGAGAGAGAGAGAGGAGAGAGAGGAGAGATAGAGAGAGAGAGAGAGAGAGAGAGAGAGAGAGAGAGAGAGAGAGAGAGAGAGAGAGAGAGAGAGAGAGAGAGGGGAGAGAAAGAGAGAGAGGAGAGAGGGAGAGAGAGAGAGAGGAGAGAGAGAGGGAGAGAGAGAGAGAGAGAGAGAGAGAGAGAGAGAGAGAGAGAGAGAGAGGGAAAAAGAGTGAGAGAGAGAGAGAGGGGAGAGAGAGAGAGAGAGTCAGTCAATAGGTTTCTATTTGGGAGTCAAACCACCTCACATAACCCCTTCTTTCTCAAGGCTGAACGGTCGAGTCTCGCTCCCCTAAGTCCTGACATGAGTAGCATGCATAGCATCACCAATGAGGCTTAAAGAGTCAGTGACTGTTCTTCTGGTGCTGGCTCCTCAGCCCAGTGACTGTTCTTGTGGTGCTGGCTCCTCAGCCCAGTGACTGTTCTTCTGGTGCTGGCTCCTCAGCCCAGTGTATGTGTCTTCTGGTGCTGGCTCCTCAGCCCAATGACTGTTCTTGTGGTGCTGGCTCCTCAGCCCAGTGACTGTTCTTCTGGTGCTAGCTCCTCAGCCCAGGGACTGTTATTCTGGTGCTCGCTCCTCAGCCCAGTGACTGTTCATCTGGTGCTGGCTCCTCAGCCCAGGGACTGTTCTTCTGGTGCTGGCTCCTCAGCCCAGGGACTGTTCATCTGGTGCTGGCTCCTCAGCCTAGTGACTGTTCTTCTGGTGCTGGCTCCTCAGCCTAGTGTATGTGTCTTCTGGTGCTAGCTCCTCAGCCTAGTGTATGTGTCTTCTGGTGCTGTCTCCTCAGCCCAGTGACTGTTCTTCTGGTGCTGGCTCCTCAGCCTAGTGTATGTGTCTTCTGGTGCTGTCTCCTCAGCCCAGGGACTGTTCATCTGGTGCTGGTCATGCAGGTTTGAAGGGAGGATGGAGGGATGGAGGGGAATGAGACGGAGGGTGAGAGGGGAACACAACAGCTCGCGGCAACAATTAGTGACACATTCCAAACTGCATATTCAGAGATATCAGAGGAGTATCCCATCAATTACAATGTGGGTGAGTGGTGCTGGATGATAGGATGGATGACGACAGAAGGACAGGGGGTGAAGAGATAGAGATGGAGGAGGGGGCAGTCAAGGGAAGGAGGGAGGGTTCGATAGAGAGCGAAAGACGGAGGGAGATTGAGAGAGAGAGTGAGAGAGGGAAACCACTGGCTAAATGAAAGGGAGGACATAGAGACTGTAGAACTGCAGAAACACACAGTGGAGGAGAGAGAGTGGGAGGTTCCACAAACATCACTGTTCCTCCTTCTTCCCTCATTCACTCTACCTCCTTCTTCCCTCGTTCACTCTACCTCCTTCTTCCCTCGTTCACTCTACCTCCTTCTTCCCTCGTTCACTCTACCTCCTTCTTCCCTCGTTCACTCTACCTCCTCCTCCCCTCGTTCACTCTACCTCCTCCTCCCCTCGTTCACTCTACCTCCTTCTCCCCTCGTTCACTCTACCTCCTTCTCCCCTCGTTCACTCTACCTCCTTCTCCCCTCGTTCACTCTACCTCCTTCTCCCCTCGTCACTCTACCTCCTTCTCCCCTCGTTCACTCTACCTCCTTCTTCCCGCGTTCCCTCTACCTCCTTCTTCCCTCATTCACTCTACCTCCTTCTTCCCTCGTTCACTCTACCTCCTCCCCTCGTTCACTCTACCTCCTTCCCTCGTTCACTCTACCTCCTTCTCCCCTCGTTCACTCTACCTCCTTCTTCCCTTGTTCACTCTACCTCCTTCTCCCCTCGTTCACTCTACCTCCTTCTCCCCTCATTCACTCTACCTCCTTCTCCCCTCGTTCACTCTACCTCCTTCTCCCCTCATTCACTCTACCTCCTTCACCCCTCTTTCACTCTACCTCCTTCTCCCCTCGTTCACTCTACCTCCTTCTCCCCTTGTTCACTCTACCTCCTCCCCTCTACCTCCTTCTCCCCTCTTACAGCTCTCTGTCTACAGCCTAGTGGTACAGCTCTCTGTGGTACAGCTCTCTGTCTACAGCCTAGTGGTACAGCTCTCTGTGGTACAGCTCTCTGTCTACAGCCTAGTGGTACAGCTCTCTGTGGTACAGCTCTCTGTCTACATCCTAGTGGTACAGCTCTCTGTCAACAGCCTAGTGGTACAGCTCTCTGTCTACAGCCTAGTGGTACAGCTCTCTGTCTACAGCCTAGTGGTACAGCTCTCTGTGGTACAGCTCTCTGTGGTACAGCTCTCTGTCTACAGCCTAGTGGTACAGCTCTCTGTGGTACAGCTCTCTGTCTACAGCCTAGTGGTACAGCTCTCTGTGGTACAGCTCTCTGTCTACAGCCTAGTGGTACAGCTCTCTGTGGTACAGCTCTCGGTCTACAGCCTAGTGGTACAGCTCTCTGTCTACAGCCTAGTGGTACAGCTCTCGGTCTACAGCCTAGTGGTACAGCTCTCTGTGGTACAGCTCTCTGTATACATCCTAGTGGTACAGCTCTCTATTATAATAATAATAATATATGCCATTTAGCAGACGCTTTTATCCAAAGCGACTTACAGTCATGTGTGCATACATTCTACGTCTCTGTCTACAGCCTAGTGGTACAGCTCTCTGTCTACAGCCTAGTGGTACAGCTCTCTGTGGTACAGCTCTCTGTCTACAGCCTAGTGGTACAGCTCTCTATGGTACAGCTCTCTGTGGTACAGCTCTCTGTGGTACAGATCTCTGTGGTACAGCTCTCTGTGGTACAGATCTCTGTCTACAGCCTAGTGGTACAGCTCTCTGTCTACATCCTAGTGGTACAGCTCTCTGTGGTACAGCTCTCTGTGGTACAGCTCTCTGTCTACTGCCTAGTGGTACAGCTCTCTGTGGTACAGATCTCTGTCTACAGCCTAATGGTACAGCTCTCTGTCTACATCCTAGTGGTGCAGCTCTCTGTGGTACAGCTCTCTGTCTACAGCCTAGTGGTACAGCTCTCTGTCTACAGCCTAGTGGTACAGCTCTCTGTGGTACAGCTCTCTGTGGTACAGCTCTCTGTGGTACAGCTCTCTGTCAACAGCCTAGTGGTACAGCTCTCTGTGGTACAGCTCTCTGTCTACAGCCTAGTGGTACAGCTCTCTGTCTACAGCCTAGTGGTACAGCTCTCTGTGGTACAGCTCTCTGTCAACAGCCTAGTGGTACAGCTCTCTGTCTACAGCCTAGTGGTACAGCTCTCTGTCTACAGCCTAGTGGTACAGCTCTCTGTGGTACAGATCTCTGTCTACAGCCTAGTGGTACAGCTCTCTGTGGTACAGCTCTCTGTCAACAGCCTAGTGGTACAGCTCTCTGTGGTACAGCTCTCTGTCTACAGCCTAGTGGTACAGCTCTCTGTCTACAGCCTAGTGGTACAGCTCTCTGTGGTACAGCTCTCTGTCTACAGCCTAGTGGTACAGCTCTCTGTCAACAGCCTAGTGGTACAGCTCTCTGTGGTACAGCTCTCTGTCTACAGCCTAGTGGTACAGCTCTCTGTCTACAGCCTAGTGGTACAGCTCTCTGTCTACAGCCTAGTGGTACAGCTCTCTGTCTACAGCCTAGTGGTACAGCTCTCTGTCAACAGTCTAGTGGTACAGCTCTCTGTGGTACAGCTCTCTGTGGTACAGCTCTCTGTCAACAGTCTAGTGGTACAGCTCTCTGTCTACAGCCTAGTGGTACAGCTCTCTGTCTACAGCCTAGTGGTACAGCTCTCTGTCTACAGCCTAGTGGTACAGCTCTCTGTGGTACAGATCTCTGTCTACAGCCTAGTGGTACAGCTCTCTGTGGTACAGCTCTCTGTCAACAGCCTAGTGGTACAGCTCTCTGTGGTACAGCTCTCTGTCTACAGCCTAGTGGTACAGCTCTCTGTGGTACAGCTCTCTGTCAACAGCCTAGTGGTACAGCTCTCTGTGGTACAGCTCTCTGTCAACAGCCTAGTGGTACAGCTCTCTGTGGTACAGCTCTCTGTCTATAGCCTAGTGGTACAGCTCTCTGTGGTACAGCTCTCTGTGGTACAGCTCTCTGTCTACAGCCTAGTGGTACAGCTCTCTGTGGTACAGATCTCTGTCTACAGCCTAGTGGTACAGCTCTCTGTGGTACAGCTCTCTGTCAACAGCCTAGTGGTACAGCTCTCTGTGGTACAGCTCTCTGTCTACAGCCTAGTGGTACAGCTCTCTGTCTACAGCCTAGTGGTACAGCTCTCTGTGGTACAGCTCTCTGTCTACAGCCTAGTGGTACAGCTCTCTGTCAACAGCCTAGTGGTACAGCTCTCTGTGGTACAGCTCTCTGTCTACAGCCTAGTGGTACAGCTCTCTGTCTACAGCCTAGTGGTACAGCTCTCTGTCTACAGCCTAGTGGTACAGCTCTCTGTCTACAGCCTAGTGGTACAGCTCTCTGTCAACAGTCTAGTGGTACAGCTCTCTGTGGTACAGCTCTCTGTGGTACAGCTCTCTGTCAACAGTCTAGTGGTACAGCTCTCTGTCTACAGCCTAGTGGTACAGCTCTCTGTCTACAGCCTAGTGGTACAGCTCTCTGTCTACAGCCTAGTGGTACAGCTCTCTGTGGTACAGATCTCTGTCTACAGCCTAGTGGTACAGCTCTCTGTGGTACAGCTCTCTGTCAACAGCCTAGTGGTACAGCTCTCTGTGGTACAGCTCTCTGTCTACAGCCTAGTGGTACAGCTCTCTGTGGTACAGCTCTCTGTCAACAGCCTAGTGGTACAGCTCTCTGTGGTACAGCTCTCTGTCAACAGCCTAGTGGTACAGCTCTCTGTGGTACAGCTCTCTGTCTATAGCCTAGTGGTACAGCTCTCTGTGGTACAGCTCTCTGTGGTACAGCTCTCTGTCTACAGCCTAGTGGTACAGCTCTCTGTGGTACAGCTCTCTGTGGTACAGCTCTCTGTCTATAGCCTAGTGGTACAGCTCTCTGTGGTACAGATCTCTGTGGTACAGCTCTCTGTGGTACAGCTCTCTGTGGTACAGCTCTCTGTCTATAGCCTAGTGGTACAGCTCTCTGTGGTACAGCTCTCTGTGGTACAGCTCTCTGTCTACAGCCTAGTGGTACAGCTCTCTGTGGTACAGCTCTCTGTGGTACAGCTCTCTGTCTATAGCCTAGTGGTACAGCTCTCTGTGGTACAGATCTCTGTGGTACAGCTCTCTGTGGTACAGCTCTCTGTCTACAGCCTAGTGGTACAGCTCTCTGTGGTACAGATCTCTGGTCCATAGTTTCAGCACTAACAGACTGGTCTATAGTTTCAGCACTAACAGACTGGTCCATAGTTTCAGCACTAACAGACTGGTCTATAGTTTCAGCACTAACAGACTGGTCCATAGTTTCAGCACTAACAGACTGGTCCATAGTTTCAGCACTAACAGACTGGTCTGTAGTTTCAGCACTAACAGACTGGTCCATAGTTTCAGCACTAACAGACTGGTCTGTATTTTCAGCACTAACAGACTGGTCCATAGTTTCAGCACTAACAGACTGGTCTGTTTCAGCACTAACAGACTCCATGTTTAGTGAGGGCGTCTCCACACACTACAACCATCTTATTCACACCAGGAAGGACCTCATTTATCAAAGGCGCGTGGACACAAACCTTCAGTCCGACAGTTTTCTCCAAAAGGTTAGTATTTTCAACTTGGCGGGAAAGTGTGCGTACTTCCATGCTAATCTAAGACCATGCGAACGCACACCTCCTAGTGGTTCATCAACTGTACTGCACGCAGATATTGTTATTTTGGGTGGAAACAGAGTTCTTTGATACACAGGAATAATAATTATGGCTAATACAAAACAGTTGAAACGTAGAACTAATGATAAAACAGATACCGTTGGTAAGAAGATCACATAGCAGCACGTCACCTGATATAGATTTAGTTTACGTCCATTACATAGGCCTCAATCATAATCATATTACAAATCAAATCAAATGTTATTGATATAGATTTAGTTTACGTCCATTACATAGGCCTAAATCATAATCATATTGCAAATCAAATCAAATGTTACTGCTTCACATGCTTCATAAACAACAGGACTAACAGGATAATGCTTACTTACATGCAAGGCATGTCTCTCCTTTTCTGACAGGACTGTTTTATTCCTGTTACAAAACAAATATTACACTACCCTTTGTACATCGCTCAGTCAAAAGCCAACTATGCTTGAAAGTAAAGAGACCGGTAGCCTATGACAGAGAGAGCGAGAGAGAGAGAGAGAAAGAGAGACAGAGAGAGAGAGAGAGTGAGACAGAGAGAGAGAGAGAGAGAGAGAGAGAGAGAGAGAGAGAGAGAGAGAGAGAGAGAGAGAGAGAGAGAGAGAGAGAGAGAGAGAGAGAGACAGAGAGGGAGAGAGAGAGAGAGAGAGAGAGAGAGAGAGAGAGAGAGAGAGAGAGAGAGAGAGAGAGAGAGAGAGAGAGAGAGAGAGAGAGAGAGAGAGAGAGAGAGAGAGAGAGAGAGAGACAGAGAGAGAGACAGAGAGAGAGAGAGAGAGAGAGAGAGACAGAGAGAGAGAGACAGAGAGAGAGAGACAGAGAGAGACAGAGAGAGAGACAGAGAGAGAGAGAGAGAGAGAGACAGAGAGAGAGAGAGAGAGAGAGAGAGAGAGAGAGAGACAGAGAGACAGAGAGAGAGAGAGAGAGAGAGACAGAGAGACAGAGACAGAGACAGAGAGAGAGGCCCACGAGCTAGGTAATACCCATTCTTGGATGCACACATACTATTGAGAAAGATCTGAAAGAGGCCTACTTCTGAATGGTGTATTGTTGGTGGTTGTGTAGTACATTTGGGTATATATACATTTGTATAGCACATCTCTCTCTCTCTCACTCTTTCTACCTCTCTCTCTCTCTCCATATCTTTCTCTCTCCTCTCTCTTTCTCTCCATATGTCAGTCTGAGTCACAAAGAGATGTCTGAAGAGTCAGTCATTTCAGCTGATTTGATCATTGTGGAGGTAGACAGACACACAGACACACACACAGACCGACAGACACACAGACACACAGACCGACAGACACACAGACACACACAGACCGACAGACAGACAGAGACATACGGTCACGCCAGCAGGGGAGGGGAGAAAGAGAGGGAGGGAGGGGGAATAGGTGAGAGCGAGAGAGAAAGCGAGAGAGGGGTACAGGTGAGAGAGAGAGAGAGAGAGAGAGAGAGAGAGAGAGAGAGAGAGAGAGAGAGAGAGAGAGAGAGAGAGAGAGAGAGAGAGAGAAGGTAGAGAGAGCCTACTACCAATAGTGCTACTTCTGGTCAGATGGAGACAGACCGAGGCTCCATCCTAAATGGCCCACATATTCCCTATAAAGTAGGTTAAATGTAGGACACTATATAAGGAATAGGGTGCCATTTGGGACCAGTCAGTGTCGAGTCCAAATGTGTCATACTGGTTCATCTATAATCGAACAGTGTAATGTGACACACATCACCAAGAATACCTGTCTCACATCTGTTATTCAAGCAGAGTGAGGAGCCGCAGGGGCCCAACCAACCGGCTCTAAGCTACGCTGCAGGGGCCCAACCAGCCGGCTCTAAGCTACGCTGCAGGGGCCCAACCAGCCGGCTCTAAGCTACGCTGCAGGGGCCCAACCAGCCGGCTCTAAGCTACGCTGCAGGGGCCCAACCAGCCGGCTCTAAGCTACTCCGCAGGGGCCCAACCAGCCGGCTCTAAGCTACGCTGCAGGGGCCCAACCAGCCGGCTCTAAGCTACTCCGCAGGGGCCCAACCAGCCGGCTCTAAGCTACGCTGCAGGGGCCCAACCAGCCGGCTCTAAGCTACGCCGCAGGGGCCCAACCAGCCGGCTCTAAGCTACTCTGCAGGGGCCCAACCAGCCGGCTCTAAGCTACGCAGCAGGGGCCCAACCAGCCGGCTCTAAGCTACGCCGCAGGGGCCCAACCAGCCGGCTCTAAGCTACGCAGCAGGGGCCCAACCAGCCGGCTCTAAGCTACGCCGCAGGGGCCCAACCAGCCGGCTCTAAGCTACGCCGCAGGGGCCCAACCAGCCGGCTCTAAGCTACGCTGCAGGGGCCCAACCAGCCGGCTCTAAGCTACTCTGCAGGGGCCCAACCAGCCGGCTCTAAGCTACGCTGCAGGGGCCCAACCAGCCGGCTCTAAGCTACGCCGCAGGGGCCCAACCAGCCGGCTCTAAGCTACGCTGCCTCTCCTGGGGGACAGGCTGATGACACAGCCTCCTCCGTCCTTCATCCACCATCCCTTCATCCACCATCCCTTCATCCACCATCCCTTCATCCACCATCCCTCCATCCACCATCCCTCCATCCACCATCCCTTCATCCATGCAGTAAAGGACTGTGAATGTCAATGGCTCTTACTGGTGTGTGTGTGTGTGTGTGTGTGTGTGTGTGTGTGTGTGTGTGTGTGTGTGTGTGTGTGTGTGTGTGTGTGTGTGTGTGTGTGTGTGTGTGTGTGTGTGTGTGTGTGTGTGTGTGTGTGTGTGTGTGTGTGTGTGTGTGTGTGTGTGTTGGCTGTCACGGCATTGATCCCGTTCTCACAGTCCAGAGAGGAAGCACGTGAGACACACGCACACAACCATACGTCTCACACACACACACACACACACACACACACACACACACACACACACACACACACACACACACACACACACACACACACACACACACACACACACACACACACACACACACACACACACACACACACACACACACACACACACAATCCATTCCAATTGATACATTACAGGGTATGCAATACATTATAAAGAGTTCATCTACCCCAGGCCATGTGATTGCTCTCATAATACACATGTATAGTCAATGATATAGAGCCGACAATATTGCCTGCAAGACATTCAGTTAATTAATGAGTGAAATAGAGTCCCTCCATCTAATAACAGCTGGGTTATCATACAGCTGGCCTATCATACAGCTGGGTTATCATACAGCTGGGTTATCATACAGCTGGGTTATCATACAGCTGGGTATCATATAGCTGGGTTATCATACAGCTGGGTTATATTATAGCTGGGTTATCATACAGCTGGGTATCATATAGCTGGGTTATATTATAGCTGGGTTATCATACAGCTGGGTTATCATATGCTGTAGCTCATGCATCCCTATATATCTAACTCTATTATTCATAGGTGCACCTCCATCACTCGGTTGCCATGGTTATCAGCATTCTACAGACGCCCCAGCTTATTGGTGTCTGTCTGATGCTTAATGCCAAGTCTTTCTGAACGGTAGCTATTGACTGTTTGGTCAAATGTACGCTACAGTGGCCTGCTAAATACGATGACATAGCAACAGTAGACACATATTTAGTAGGGAAACAACTTTTCCATCATTATGACGTCGCAAAGTTTACTTTAGAGAGACAGCCATGAACGAAGTTCGTCAGAAATAGCAAGTGATGCTAACGTTAGCCAGCTCCATTTTTTGGTGATCTCCCTTCAATCTCAGCTAGCTAGCTAAAGTTATTTCAATCTCAGCTAGCTAGCTAAAGTTATTTAAATCTCAGCTAGCTAGCTAAAGTTATTTCAATCTCAGCTAGCTAGCTAAAGTTATTTCAATCTCAGCTAGCTAGCTAAAGTGATTTAAATCTCAGCTAGCTAGCTAAAGTTATTTCAATCTCAGCTAGCTAGCTAAAGTTATTTCAATCTCAGCTAGCTAGCTAAAGTTATTTCAATCTCAGCTAGCTAGCTAAAGTTATTTCAATCTCAGCTAGCTAGCTAAAGTTATACTGCATCTAAAGTCCATTTGGAGACGTCACTATGACGACAAAATCTTGTCCACCTAATTATTTATCTCCTTTGGAAACGTCACTGCGTTTCCACAGTAACACACAACAGGAAAAAACATCTTAACGAGCACCCATTGGGAAGGCATTGAGTAGAACGCTCAGCTGGGCATCAGTCCTACAACGGAGGTTCAGGAGAGCAGAACGCTCAGCTGGGCATCAGTCCTACAACGGAGGTTCAGGAGAGCAGAACGCTCAGCTGGGCATCAGTCCTACAACGGAGGTTCAGGAGAGCAGAACGCTCAGCTGGGCATCAGTCCTACTTCAGAGGTTCAGGAGAGCAGAACGCTCAGCTGGGCATCAGTCCTACAACAGAGGTTCAGGAGAGTAGAACGCTCAGCTGGGCATCAGTCCTACAACAGAGGTTCAGGAGAGCAGAACGCTCAGCTGGGCATCAGTCCTACAACAGAGGTTCAGGAGAGCAGAACGCTCAGCTGGGCATCAGTCCTATACAACAGAGGTTCAGGAGAGCAGAACGCTCAGCTGGGCATCAGTCCTACAACAGAGGTTCAGGAGAGTAGAACGCTCAGCTGGGCATCAGTCCTACAACGGAGGTTCAAAACAACGTTGTGACAAAACGTGCAACTCGTGAATAGTCAGGAGAGAAGAACGCTCAGCTGAGCTCCTGGCTGACACATCTAGATGATATAGTGGATATGAGTGTCTGTTTCCTTCAGGGAGAAGCTTCACTGAGCTCCTGGATGACACATCTAGATGTTACAGTGGATATGAGTGTCTGTTTCCCTCAGGGAGAAGCTTCACTGAGCTCCTGGATGACACATCTAGATGTTACAGTGGATATGAGTGTCTGTTTCCCTCAGGGAGAAGCTTCACTGAGCTCCTGGCTGTCACATCTAGATGTTACAGTGGATATGAGTGTCTGTTTCCCTCAGGGAGAAGCTTCACTGAGCTCCTGGCTGACACATCTAGATGTTACAGTGGATATGAGTGTCTGTTTCCTTCAGGGAGAAGCTTCACTGACCTCCTGGATGACACATCTAGATGTTACAGTGGATATGAGTGTCTGTTTCCCTCAGGGAGAAGCTTCACTGAGCTCCTGGCTGACACATCTAGATGTTACAGTGGATATAAGTGTCTGTTTCCCTCAGGGAGAAGCTTCACTGAGCTCCTGGATGACACATCTAGATGTTACAGTGGATATGAGTGTCTGTTTCCCTCAGGGAGAAGCTTCACTGAGCTCCTGGATGACACATCTAGATGTTACAGTGGATATGAGTGTCTGGTTCCCTCAGGGAGAAGCTTCACTGAGCTCCTGGCTGACACATCTAGATGTTACAGTGGATATGAGTGTCTGTTTCCCTCAGGGAGAAGCTTCACTGAGCTCCTGGATGACACATCTAGATGTTACAGTGGATATGAGTGTCTGTTTCCCTCAGGGAGAAGCTTCACTGAGCTCCTGGCTGACACATCTAGATGTTACAGTGGATATGAGTGTCTGTTTCCCTCAGGGAGAAGCTTCACTGAGCTCCTGGCTGACACATCTAGATGTTACAGTGGATATGAGTGTCTGTTTCCCTCAGGGAGAAGCTTCACTGAGCTCCTGGCTGACACATCTAGATGTTACAGAGCATTCAGAAAGTATTCAGACCCCTTCCCTATTTACACATTTTGTTACGTTTACAGCCTTAATTCTAAAATTGATTAAATTATTTTGTTTTTCCTCATCAATATACCCACAATACCCTGTAATGACAAAGTGAAAAACAGGTTTTTAGATATTTTTTCTAATGTATTAAAAATAATAAAACAGAAATACCTTATTAACATAAGTATTCAGAGTCTTTGCTAGACTAGAAATTCAGCTCAGTTACATCCTGTTTCCATTGATCATCCTTGAGATGTTTCTACAACTTGATTGGAGTCCACCTGTGGTAAATTCTATTGATTGGACATGATTTGGAAAAGCACACACCTGTCTATATAAGCTCCCACAGTTGACAGTGCGAGTCAGAGCAAAAACCAAGCCAAAGGAAGTGTCTGTAGAACTCCGGGACAGGATTGGATTGTGTCGAGGCACAGATCGGGGGAAGGGTACCAAAACATTTCTGCAGCGTTGAATGTCCCCAAGAACACAGTGGCCTCCATCATTCTTGAATGGAAGAAGTTTGGAACCACCAAGACTCTTTCTGGAGCTGGCCGCCCGGCCAAACTGAACTGAGCAATCGGGGGAGAAGGGTCTTGGTCAGGGAGGTGACCAAGAACCCGATGGTCACTCTGACAGAGTTCCAGAGGTCCTCTCTGGAGATGGGAGAACCTTCCAGAAGGACAACCATCTCTGCAGCACGCCACCAATCGGGCCTTCATGGTAGAGTGGCCAGACAGAAGCCACTGCTCAGAAGAAGGCACATGACAGGTTGCTTGGAGTTTGCCAAAATGCACCTAAAGGACTCTCAGACCATGAGAAACAAGATTCTCTGGTCTGATGAAACCAAGATTGAACTCTTTGGCCTGAATGTCAAGCGTCACGTCTGGAGGAAACCTGGCACCATCCCTACGGTGAAGCATGGTGGTGGCAGCATCCTGCTGTGGGGCTGTTTTTCAGGGGCAGTGACTGGGAGACTAGTCCGGACCGAGAGAAAGATAAACGGAGCAAAGTACAGAGAGATCCTTGATGAAAACCTGCTCCAGATCACTCAGGACCTCAGACTGGGATGAAGGTTCACCTTCCAGCAGGACAATGGCCCTAAGTACACAGCCAAGACAATGCAGGAGTGGCTTCGGGACAAGTCTCTGAATGTCCCTGAGTGTCCCAGCCAGAACCTGGACTTGAACCTGATCTAACATCTCTGGAGAGACCTGAAAATAGCTGTGCAGCGATGCTCCCCATCCAATCTGACAGAGCTTATATGTCTGTGTGTGTGTATGTGTGTGTGTGTCTCTGTCTATCTCTCTCTTACTGTCTCTCTGTCTCTCTGTCTCTCTCTCTCTCTGTCTCTCTGTCTCTCTGTCTCTCTCTCTCTCTGTCTCTGTCTCTGTCTCTCTCTGTCTCTGTCTCTGTCTCTGTTACTGTCTCTCTCTCTCTCTCTGTCTCTCTCTCTCTCTCTTACTGTCTCTCTGTCTCTCTGTCTCTCTCTCTCTCTGTCTCTCTGTCTCTCTCTCTCTCTGTCTCTGTCTCTGTCTCTGTCTCTGTCTCTGTCTCTGTCTCTGTCTCTCTCTCTCTCTCTCTCTCTGTCTCTCTCTCTCTCTCTCTCTTACTGTCTCTCTCTCTCTGTCTCTCTGTCTCTCTCTCTCTCTTCCCCCTCACCCTGGCTGTCATGTCTCTCAGTGGTTGGTCCCTCTGCTAGGTGACATCCGTTAGCGTTGTCGTGGAGACGGGAGCAGCCTCTGTCACAGCTAATGGGCCGTGACTGCCAACCAATTAAAGACTCTCCAGCTAATTCACAAACGGTACCCTATTCCCTATATAATAGTGCACTAGCGGTTGACCAGAGCCCTATACCCCATTGGCCCTGGTAGATAGTAGTGCACTATAAAGGGAAGAGGATACCATTTGGGACGGAGCCCCCCACCCTCACCACTAGCAGGCCATCTCTCTCTCCTCTCCTACATTCTACTCCATCCATCCCCCCTGATGTTTCTCTCTCTCTCTCTCTCTCTCTCTCTCTCTCTCTGCTTTTCAAGTCCCTTCATC
The DNA here is from genome assembly GCF_021184085.1 of Oncorhynchus gorbuscha. NCBI lineage: Eukaryota > Metazoa > Chordata > Actinopteri > Salmoniformes > Salmonidae > Oncorhynchus > Oncorhynchus gorbuscha. The sequence goes on from NC_060186.1 coordinate 6,547,710, forward strand.
TCCTCCACTTCTCTTTCCCTCACCATCTCTCCAACCCTCCCTACCTCTTGGGCTACTAGGATTTCCCCCCTTCCGCTTACTCCCTCTACTGTCCTCTCTCCTCTCTTCTTTCTCTCTCTCAATTAAATTACATTTCAATTTAAGGGCTTTATTGGCATGGAACACATGTGTTAACATTGCCAAAGCAAGTGAAGTAGATAATATACAAAAGTGAAATAAACAATGAATATGAACAGTAAACATTACACTCACAGAAGTTCCAAAAGAATAAAGACATTACAAATGTCATCTCCCTGTCCTCTCTCCTCTCTCTCTCCTCTCCTCTCCCTGTCCTCTCCCTGTCCTCTCTCCTCTCCTCTCCATGTCCTCTCTCCTCTCCCTGTCCTCTCTCCTCTCCCAGTCCTCTCTCCTCTCCTCTCCCTGTCCTCTCTCCTCTCCCTGTCCTCTCTCCTCTCCATGTCCTCTCTCCTGTCCTCTCCCTGTCCTCTCTCCTCTCCCTGTCCTCTCTCCTCTCCATGTCCTTTCTCCTCTCCCTGTCCTCTCTCCTCTCCCTGTCCTCTCTCCTCTCCCTGTCCTCTCTCCTCTCCTCTCCCTGTCCTCTCTCCTATCTCTCTCCTCTCCTCTCTCCTCTCCCTGTTCTCTCTCCTCTCCGTCCTCTCTCTTCTCTCACTCCTCTCCCTGTCCTCTCTCCTCTCCCTGTCCTCTCTCCTCTCCCTGTCCTCTCTCCTCTCCACCTTCTCTCTCCTCTCCCTGTCCTCTCTCGTTCTCTCCCTCTCTCTCCCTCTCTCTCTCCTCTCTCCTATCTATAATAATAATATATAATAATATATATGCCATTTAGCAGACGCTTTTATCCAAAGCGACTTACAGTCATGTGTGCATACATTCTACGTATGGGTGGTCCCGGGGATCGAACCCACTACCATGGCATTACAAGCGCCATGCTCTAACAACTGAGCTACAGAAGGACCACAATCACTATCTCTCTCCTATCTCTCTCCTCTCCGCCCTCTCTCTCCTCTCCCTGTCCTCTCTCGTTCTCACCCTCTCTCTCCCTCTCTCTCTCCTCTCTCCTATCTCTCTCCTCTCCGCCCTCTCTCTCCTCTCCCTGTCCTCTCTCGTTCTCTCCCTCTCTCTCCCTCTCTCTCTCCTCTCTCCTATCTCTCTCCTCTCCGCCCTCTCTCTCCTCTCCCCATCCTCTCTCGTTCTCTCCCTCTCTCTCCCTCTCTCCCTCTCTCTCTCTCATCTCTCCTATCTCTCTCCTCTCCGCCCTCTCTCTCCTCTCTCTGTCCTCTGTCGTTCTCTCCCTCTCTCTCCCTCTCTCTCTCTCTCTCTCTCCTCTCCTCTCAACCCCTGAAAATGACAGAACCACATGGCAGTCAGGCAGACAGGGTCAGCAGAGCCTGGGGCTAGACCAGAGAAAGACCAGGGACACAGTGTTTGGACTGGACACTGCACCGCTGAGGTGGTGAGGTAGAGAGAGGATGGCCTTGTCTTTCCAGTAGACTGAACATTATAAAGCTGAGTGAACAGAGAACACACACACACACACACACACACACACACACACACACACACACACACACACACACACACACACACACACACACACACACACACACACACACACACACACACACACACACACACACACACACACACACACACACACACACACACACACCCACCGTCCAGTGAGCATATAGACATAAGTGATAGGACCACCAAAACAGACATGCAGAAGTTTACTTTACAAACACCCAACACTAATGTGTTCACACAGACACTAAAAGCCTCCTCTGAAAGCCTCAGCCATGCTGGCTGCAGTGAGACAGACACGTATAGATGTCTTGTGACTGCTGTTAACCCACGTCTCAGTAAGTATAGCTCAATGTAAACTCCA
>NC_060186.1:6559612-6582112 GCF_021184085.1 Oncorhynchus gorbuscha
TCGATTATAATCACAGCCGTATATATTCCCCCCCAAGCAGACACATCGATGGCTCTGAACAAACTTTATTTGACTCTTTACAAACTGGAATCTATATATCCGGAGACGGCATTCATTGTAGCTGGGGATTTTAACAAGGCTAATCTGAAAACAAGACTCCCTAAATTTTATCAGCATATCGATTGCGCAACCAGGGCTGGAAAAACCTTGGATCATTGCTATTCCAACTTCCGCGACGCATATAAGGCCCTGCCCCGCCCTCCTTTCAGAAAAGCTGACCATGACTCCATTTAGTTGATCCCTGCCTACAGACAGAAACTAAAACAAGAGGCTCCCATGCTGAGGTCTGTTCAACGCTGGTCCAACCAATCTGATTCCACACTCCAAGACTGCTTCCATCACGTGGACTGGGATATGTTCCGTATTGCGTCAGACGACAACATTGACGAATACGCTGATTCGGTGGGCGAGTTCATTAGAACGTGCGTTGAAGATGTCGTTCCCATAGCAACGATTACAACATTCCCAAACCAGAAACCGTGGATTGATGGCAGCATTCGCGTGAAACTGAAAGCACGAACCATTGCTTTTAATCAGGGCAAGGTGACCGGAAACATGACTGAATACAAACAGTGTAACTATTCCCTCCGCAAGAGACAAAGTATAATCTCAATTCAATGGCTCAGACAAGAGGTATGTGGCAGGGTCTACAGTCAATCACGGATTACAAAAAGAAAACCAGCCCAGTCACGGACCAGGATGTCTTGCTCCCAGGCAGACTAAATAACTTTTTTCCCGCTTTGAGGACAATACAGTGCCACTGACACTGCCCGCAACTAAAACATGCGGACTCTCCTTCACTGCAGCCGACGTGAGGAAAACATTTAAATGTGTCAACCCTCGCAAGGCTGCAGGCCCAGACGGCATCCCCAGCCGCGCCCTCAGAGCATGCGCAGACCAGCTGGCTGGTGTGTTTACGGACATATTCAATCAATCCCTATCCCAGTCTGTTGTTCCCACATGCTTCAAGAGGGCCACCATGGTTCCTGTTCCCAAGAAAGCTAAGGTAGCTGAGCTAAACGACTACCGCCCCGTAGCACTCACTTCCGTCATCATGAAGTGCTTTGAGAGACTAGTCAAGGACCATATCACCTCCACCCTACCTGACACCCTAGACCCACTCCAATTTGCTTACCGCCCAAATAGGTCCACAGACGATGCAATCTCAACCACACTGCACACTGCCCTAACCCATCTGGACAAGAGGAATACCTATGTGAGAATGCTGTTCATCGACTACAGCTCGGCATTTAACACCATAGTGCCCTCCAAGCTCGTCATCAAGCTCGAGACCCGGGGTCTCGACCCCGCCCTGTGCAACTGGGTGCTGGACTTCCTGACGGGCCGCCCCCAGGTGGTGAGGGTAGGCAACAACATCTCCACCCCGCTGATCCTCAACACTGGGGCCCCACAAGGGTGCGTTCTGAGCCCTCTCCTCTGTACTCCCTGTTCACCCACGACTGCGTGGCCACGCACGCCTCCAACTCAATCATCAAGTTTGCGGACGACACAACAGTGGTAGTAGGTTGATAGCAGGAAATCCGATAAAGTACAGGCAGGAAACAACTATCATACACAGGAGGAGTAACAACTATCATACACAGGAGGAGTAACAACTATCATACACAGGAGGAGTAACAACTATCATACACAGGAGGAGTAACAACTATCATACACAGGAGGAGTAACAACTATCATACACAGGAGGAGTAACAACTATCATACACAGGAGGAGTAACAACTATCATACACAGGAGGAGTAACAACTATCATACACAGGAGGAGTAACAACTATCATACACAGGAGGAGTAACAACTATCATACACAGGAGGAGTAACAACTATCATACACAGGAGGAGTAACAACTATCATACACAGGAGGAGTAACAACTATCATACACAGGAGGAGTAACAACTATCATACACAGGAGGAGTAACAACTATCATACACAGGAGGAGTAACAACTATCATACACAGGAGGAGTAACAACTATCATACACAGGAGGAGTAAATCACGGGGAAACCAGGAAGTGTGTCACAAAACAATCAATACAGGTGTGTGAACAGGTGGTCAGAATTCAGGGTGATTGGGATCCGGATAGAGAGCTGCGTTCAGAGGAGAGAGAGCTGCGTTCAGAGGAGAGAGAGAGAGAGAAAGAGAGAGAGAGAGGGAGGAGAAAGGGGTAGAGAGAGAGAGCTGCGTTCAGAGGAGAGAGAGCTGCGTTCAGAGGAGAGAGAGAGAGAGAGAAAGAGAGAGAGAGAGGGAGGAGAAAGGGGTAGAGAGAGAGAGCTGCGTTCAGAGGAGAGAGAGCTGCGTTCAGAGGAGAGAGAGAGAGAGAAAGAGAGAGAGAGAGGGAGGAGAAAGGGGTAGAGAGAGAGAGCTGCGTTCAGAGGAGAGAGAGCTGCGTTCAGAGGAGAGAGAACTGCGTTCAGAGGAGAGAGAGCTGCGTTCAGAGGAGAGAGAGCTGCGTTCAGAGGAGAGAGAGCTGCGTTCAGAGGAGAGAGAGCTGCGTTCAGAGGAGAGAGAGAGAGAGAAAGAGAGAGAGAGAGGGAGGAGAAAGGGGTAGAGAGAGAGAGCTGCGTTCAGAGGAGAGAGAGCTGCGTTCAGAGGAGAGAGAGCTGCGTTCAGAGGAGAGAGAGCTGCGTTCAGAGGAGAGAGAGCTGCGTTCAGAGGAGAGAGAGCTGCGTTCAGAGGAGAGAGAGCTGCGTTCAGAGGAGAGAGAGCTGCGTTCAGAGGAGAGAGAGAGAGAGAGAGAAAGAGAGAGAAAGGGAGGAGAAAGGGGTAGAGAGAGAGCTGCGTTCAGAGGATCTATGTGTTTGAGAGTGTGAGCTGGAAGCAGACGTTACAGAGATGGAGAGAGACAGAGAGAGAGACAGAGGGAGAGACAGAGGTAGAGTGAGAAGGCAGGAGAGAGAGACAGACGGAGAGAGAGAGGTAGAGTGAGAGAGAGAGGTAGAGTGAGAAGACACGAGAGAGAGACAGAGGGAGAGAGAGAGAGGTAGAGTGAGAGAGAGAGGTAGAGTGAGAAGGCAGGAGAGAGAGACAGAGAGAGAGACAGACGGAGAGAGAGAGGTAGAGTGAGAGAGAGAGGTAGAGTGAGAAGACACGAGAGAGAGACAGACGGAGAGAGAGAGAGATTGTTATTGTTTATTTCACTTAATATATTCACTTTAAATATTATCTACCTCACTTGCTTTGGCAATGTTTACACATGTTTCCCATGCCAATAAAGCCCTTGAATTTAAATTGAATTGAATTGAGATAGAGAGAGAGACAGAGAGAGAGACAGAGAGGGAGAGAGGTACAGTGAGATCGAGAGATCGAGAGAGTCGGTGACCAATGGGAAACACATTTTTCAATTTTCATTCCTACTAGAAATTAGATATTGGATTTTCCACTGGAGCCGGTCTGACACACACACACACACACACACACACACACACACACACACACACACACACACACACACACACACACACACACACACACACACACACACACACACACACACACACACACACACACACACACACACACACACACACACACACACACACACACACACACACACACACACACACACACACACACACACACACGCTCTCTCTCTCTGAGTCCTCCACATGTTCCCTTGTCAATTAAAATGCCATGGAGAGCACCCCTCATGCCAGAGACAGAAAGACAGAGAGAGAGAGAGAGAGAGAGAGAGAGAGAGAGAGAGAGAGAGAGAGAGAGAGAGGAGAGAGAGAGAGAGAGAGAGAGAGAGGGGTAGAGAGAGAGAGAGAGGAGAAAGAGGTAGAGAGAGAGAGAGAGAGAGAGAGAGAGGAGAGGAGAAAGGGGTAGAGAGAGAGAGAGAGAGAGAGAGAGAGAGAGAGAGGAGAAAGGGGTAGGGGTAGAGAGAGAGAGAGAGAGAAAGAGAGAGAAAGGGAGGAGAGAGAGGGAGAGAGAGAGAGAGAGAGAGAGAGAGAGAGAGAGAGAGAGAGAGAGAGAGAGAGAGAGAGAGAGAGAGAGAGAGAGAGAGAGAGAGAGAAGAAAAGGAAAGTACAGTCTTGATCCAAAAGAGGCCCGAAGCCAAAGCTGTGGTGGGAGACCCTCATTGGACGATACAGGTATGTACTTCCTGAATTGAATTATGAACCCCTAACCGACACATGGCCTCTCACCCTCCTAGAATCGTAGAACTCCAGAGAATTCCAACATTCCATCATGTCCATCTCTGTGTGTTACTGCTTAACGACCAGCCAGAGCTTTGGGATGCCTTGCATTGTATGTATAAACATTTTGTACATTTCAGGAGATTTTTCCAGAGTGTAAATGAGAGAGAGATAGGATACGTCCCAAATATCACACTATTACCATTATAGTGCACTACTTTTGACCAGGGCCCATAGGCTTTATAGTGCACTATATAGAGAATAGTGTGATATTTGGGACATATCTATAAAGGCCATGTCACAAAGGCCCCAGATACCAAGCAGGTAATGACTAAAATACCATCCTCCCTGACGCCCTGACACGGAGCCTCAGACACTTAGAGAATGTAGCTAACCGCTAATTAGCTGCCTGCACCCTGTGGCACCTTCTCTCTCTCTCTCTCTGTCTCTATCTCTCTCTGTCTCTCTCTCTCTCTCTCTCTGTCTCTCTCTCTTTGAAAGGAGAGACACACAGGCTCACACAAACACACACCAGTGTAAGAGTCTGTGTGTGTGTTTGTCTATTTCAACCTAGATTACACCGTAGACAGGACTAGAGGGCTCACAGTGTACTGTAGACAGGACTGGAGGGCTCACAGTGTACTGTAGACAGGACTGGAGGGCTCACAGTGTACTGTAGACAGGACTGGAGGGCTCACAGTGTACTGTAGACAGGACTGGAGGGCTCACAGTGTACTGTAGACAGGACTAGAGGGCTCACAGTGTACTGTAGACAGGACTGGAGGGCTCACAGTGTACTGTAGACAGGACTGGAGGGCTCACAGTGTACTGTAGACAGGACTAGAGGGCTCACAGTGTACTGTAGACAGGACTGGAGGGCTCACAGTGTACTGTAGACAGGACTGGAGGGCTCACAGTGTACTGTAGACAGGACTGGAGGGCTCACAGTGTACTGTAGACAGGACTGGAGGGCTCACAGTGTAATGTAGACAGGACTGGAGGGCTCACAGTGTAATGTAGACAGGACTGGAGGGCTCACAGTGTAATGTAGACAGGACTGGAGGGCTCACAGTGTACTGTAGACAGGACTGGAGGGCTCACAGTGTAATGACAGGACTGGAGGGCTCACAGTGTACTGTAGAGGGACTGGAGGGCTCACAGTGTACTGGAGGGCTAGACAGGGACTGGAGGGCTCACAGTGTAATGTAGACAGGACTGGAGGGCTCACAGTGTAATGTAGACAGGACTGGAGGGCTCACAGTGTACTGTAGACAGGACTGGAGGGCTCACAGTGTACCATAGACAGGACTGGAGGGCTCAGGACTGGAGTGTACAGTGTAGACAGGACTGGAGGGCTCACAGTGTACTGTAGAGAGGACTGGAGGGCTCACAGTGTTCCATAGACAGGACTGGAGGGCTCACAGTGTACTGTAGAGAGGACTGGAGGGCTCACAGTGTACCATAGACAGGACTGGAGGGCTCACAGTGTTCCATAGACAGGACTGGAGGGCTCACAGTGGACTGTAGACAGGACTGGAGACAGGACTGGACAGGACTGGAGGGCTCACAGTGTTCCATAGACAGGACTGGAGGGCTCACAGTGTACTGTAGACATGACTGGAGGGCTCACAGTGTACTGTAGACAGGACTGGAGGGCTCACAGTGTACTGTAGACAGGACTGGACTCACAGTGTAATGTAGACAGGACTGAGTACTGGACATGACTGGAGGGCTCACAGTGTACTGTAGACATGGAGGGCTCACAGTGTAATGTAGACAGGACTGGAGGGCTCACAGTGTACTGTAGACAGGACTGGAGGGCTAGTGTACAGGACTGGAGGGCTCACAGTGTAATGTAGACAGGACTGGAGGGCTCACAGTGTAGAGACAGGACTGGAGGGCTCACAGTGTACTGTAGACAGGACTGGAGGGCTCACAGTGTACCATAGACAGGACTGGAGGGCTCACAGTGTACTGTAGAGAGGACTGGAGGGCTCACAGTGTTCCATAGACAGGACTGGAGGGCTCAGACAGGACTGGAGGGCTCACAGTGTAATGTAGACAGGACTGGAGGGCTCACAGTGTACCGAGACAGGACTGGAGGGCTCACAGTGTACTGTAGACAGGACTGGAGGGCTCACAGTGTACCATAGACAGGACTGGAGGGCTCACAGTGTACTGTAGACAGGACTGGAGGGCTCACAGTGTTCCATAGACAGGACTGGAGGGCTCACAGTGTACTGTAGACAGGACTGGAGGGCTCACAGTGTAATGTAGACAGGACTGGAGGGCTCACAGTGTACCGTAGACTGGAGGGCTCACAGTGTACTGTAGACATGACTAGAGTGTACCATAGACAGGACTGGAGGGCTCACAGTGTTCCATAGACAGGACTGGAGTGCTCACAGTGTTCCATAGACAGGACTGGAGGGCTCACAGTGTACTGTAGACAGGACTGGAGGGCTCACAGTGTACTGTAGACAGGACTGGAGGGCTCACAGTGTACTGTAGACAGGACTGGAGGGCTCACAGTGTACTGTAGACAGGACTGGAGGGCTCACAGTGTTCCATAGACAGGACTGGAGGGCTCACAGTGTACTGTAGACATGACTGGAGGGCTCACAGTGTACTGTAGACAGGACTGGAGGGCTCACAGTGTAATGTAGACAGGACTGGAGGGCTCACAGTGTACTGTAGACATGACTGGAGGGCTCACAGTGTACTGTAGACAGGACTGGAGGGCTCACAGTGTACTGTAGACAGGACTGGAGGGCTCACAGTGTAATGTAGACAGGACTGGAGGGCTCACAGTGTACTGTAGACATGACTGGAGGGCTCACAGTGTACTGTAGACAGGACTGGAGGGCTCACAGTGTAATGTAGACAGGACTGGAGGGCTCACAGTGTACTGTAGACATGACTGGAGGGCTCACAGTGTACTGTAGACAGGACTGGAGGGCTCACAGTGTACTGTAGACAGGACTGGAGGGCTCACAGTGTAATGTAGACAGGACTGGAGGGCTCACAGTGTACTGTAGACATGACTGGAGGGCTCACAGTGTACTGTAGACAGGACTGGAGGGCTCACAGTGTACTGTAGACAGGACTGGAGGGCTCACAGTGTACTGTAGACAGGACTGGAGGGCTCACAGTGTACTGTAGACAGGACTGGAGGGCTCACAGTGTAATGTAGACAGGACTGGAGGGCTCACAGTGTACTGTATCATTATTATCTTACTCAACCAGTGGACCACAACACAACACAACTCAACACAACTCAACTCAACACAACACAACACAACTCAACACAACACAACTCAACACAACTCAACACAACTCACACACACTCAACACAACAACACAACAACTCAACAACACAACTCAACACAACACAACACAACTCAACTCAATACAATGCAACAACAGACAATGCAACACGGCACACAAACACACATTTAACACAGTACTTGATTTGCTAGACTCTGGATTCTACAAAGTGTTGCTATAGGTTGACAAATGGTGTTCCTGTCTCCTACTGTGTGTGTGTGTGTGTGTGTGTGTGTGTGTGTGTGTGTGTGTGTGTGTGTGTGTGTGTGTGTGTGTGTGTGTGTGTGTGTGTGTGTGTGTGTGTGTGTGTGTGTGTGTGTGTGTGTGTGTGTGTGTGTGTGTGTGTGTGTGTGTGTGTGTGTGTGTGTGTGTGTATATCTGTCTCCTACTGTGTGTGTGTGTGTGTGTATATTTCTGTCTCCTACTGTGTGTGTGTGTATATATCTGTCTCCTACTGTGTGTGTGTGTATATCTGTCTCCTACTGTGTGTGTGTGTATATATCTGTCTCCTACTGTGTGTGTGTGTGTGTGTATATATCTGTCTCCTACTGTGTGTGTGTGTATATCTGTCTCCTACTGTGTGTGTGTGTGTGTATATATCTGTCTCCTACTGTGTGTGTGTGTATATCTGTCTCCTACTGTGTGTGTGTGTGTATATCTGTCTCCTACTGTGTGTGTGTGTGTGTGTGTGTATATATTTGTCTCCTACTGTGTGTGTGTATGTGTATCTGTCTCCAACGGTGTGTGTGTGTGTGTATATATAGCTGTCTCCTACGGTGTGTGTGTGTGCGTGTGTGTGCGTGTGTGTGTGTGTGTGTGTATATATAGCTGTCTCCTACAGTGTGTGTGTGTGTGTGTGTGTGTGTGTGTGTGTGTGTGTGTGTGTGTGTGTGTGTGTGTGTGTGTGTGTGTGTGTGTGTGTGTGTGTGTGTGTGTGTGTGTGTGTGTGTGTGTGTGTGTGTGTGTGTGTGTGTGTGTGTGTCTCCTGCAGGGTGTGATGGCACCAATCAGCCTTAACAGGATTAGAACATTTACATTCAGCGCTGCCATGGAAACTAAGTGCAACAGGCAACAAGCTAAAAAAGAACCAAAAGAAAATAACGATTCCCTCCATCCCTCCATCTCTCCATCTCTCCATCCCTCCATCTCTCCATCCCTCCATCCCTCCATCCCTCCATCTCTCCATCCCTCCATTCCCCATCATTCCATCCCTCCATCTCTCCATCCCTCCATCTCTCCATCCCTCCATCCCTCCATCTCTCCATCTCTCCATCCCTCCATCTCTCTATCATTCCATCCATCTCTCCATCCCTCCATCCCTCCATCTCTCCATCTCTCCATCCCTCCATCCCTCCATCTCTCCATCCCTCCATCCCCCATCTCTCCATTCCCCATCTCTCCATCCCTCCATCCCTCCATCTTTCCATCCCTCCATCCCTCCATCTCTCCATCTCTCCATCCCTCCATCCCTCCATCTCTCCATCCCTCCATCCCTCCATCTCTCCATCTCTCCATCCCTCCATCTCTCCATTTCTCCATCTCTCCATCCCCCATCTCTCCATTCCCCATCTCTCCATCCCTCCATCTTTCCATCACTCCATCTCTCCATCCCTCCATCTCTCCATCCCTCCATCCCTCCATCTCTCGATCTCTCCATCATTCCATCCCTCCATCATTCCATCCCTCCATCCCTCCCTCCCTCCATCATTCCATCCCTCCATCCCTCCATCATTCCATCCCTCCATCCCTCCCTCCCTCCATCATTCCATCCCTCCCTCCCTCCATCATTCCATCCCTCCCTCCCTCCATCATTCCATCCCTCCCTCCCTCCATCATTCCATCCCTCCATCCCTCCATCATTCCATCCCTCCATCATTCCATCCCTCCATCCCTCCCTCCTTCACTGGTATTGGGAGAATTAAAGTGATGTAATTCACAAGAGAAGTCAGCAAATAGTTTTCCTTGCAGAACACAAGCTTGTATTTAGACAGGAAGGTAAACAAATGTTTTGTTGTTGCCATCCATCCCTGCCTCAGGCTAGTTTAGCTGTAGCCAGCAGCCCCTGCTGCTCTCTGGACATAAACACCCTCCAATTCTGTTCAAATCGATGCCATACAAACCGTCTGCCATATTTCTCTAGCTATTGTCAGAGCCGTGGAAAGAGATCCTGTAGGAAAGATTGGATACAGAAACAGACGTGTGATTCAGGTATTTTAACTGCAGCCTTATCGGCACGGCAACACTAAAGCCAAAGTACGGACTGTGACATTCATCAGCAGGAACATTCTAGAATGACCACCATGGAATCTCCTCTATTCATTCCATCCTGTTGTTCCAGGCACATCAACAGCCATCGGACTAGTGAGTTACGTAAATCACCATTACATTTACAGGACCAGTCAATAGCTTGGACACACCTCCTCATTCCAGGGTTTCTCTTTATTTGTTACTATTTTCTACATTGTAGAATAATAGTGAAGACATCAACACTATGAAATAACACATATGGAATCATGTAGTAACCAAAAAAGTGTAAAACTTATCAAAATATATTTTATATTTTGGATTGTTCAAAGTAGCCACCCTTTGCCTTGATGACAGCTTTGCACACTCTTGGAATTTTCTCAACCAGCTGCACCACATATCACAGTCATAGTAAGTACATTTTTCCTCAACAAAGTAGTTATCAGTAAACCTGTGTTAGTAAGAAAAGACAGTGAAGTATTACATCATGATAGAGGTCAGTAGGTCAGTACAGTAGAGTCTAGCACCTCACTAAACCTCCCAGGACAGCCTCCCTAAACCAGCCAGGACAGTCTCTCTAAACCAGCCAGGACAGTCTCTCTAAACCAGCCAGGACAGTCTCTCTAAACCAGCCAGGACAGTCTCTCTAAACCAGCCAGGACAACCTCTCTAAACCAGCCAGGACAGTCTCTCTAAACCAGCCAGGACAGTCTCTCTAAACCAGCCAGGACAGTCTCTCTAAACCAGCCAGGACAGTCTCTCTAAACCAGCCAGGACAGTCTCTCTAAACCAGCCAGGACAGTCTCTCTAAACCAGCCAGGACAACCTCTCTAAACCAGCCAGGACAGTCTCTCTAAACCAGCCAGGACAACCTCTCTAAACCAGCCAGGACAGTCTCTCTAAACCAGCCAGGACAGTCTCTCTAAACCAGCCAGGACAGTCTCTCTAAACCAGCCAGGACAGTCTCTCTAAACCAGCCAGGACAGTCTCTCTAAACCAGCCAGGACAGTCTCTCTAAACCAGCCAGGACAACCTCTCTAAACCAGCCAGGATAGTCTCTCTGGTGTGTCATCATAGTGGTTTCTGATTGGTGGTCATCATTTGGTGTGTCATCATAGTGGTCTCTGATTGGTGGTCATCATTTGGTGTGTCATCATAGTGGTCTCTGATTGGTGGTCATCATTTGGTGTGTCATCATAGTGGTCTCTGATTGGTGGTCATCATTTGGTGTGTCATCATAGTGGTATATGATTGGTGGTCAGACTCTCTCAGGTGGAACAAACTTAAACTTCCACCTTTTTTCAACGCTGATTTAAATGTCATTGAGAAGTGTCATCATGTACATCCTTTCTGAATGTAAAAGTAATCAAGAAGTAATCATCTAGTTTCTCAAAAGTATGTGTAATCTGATTACAGTTACTGATTAGTAATCAACTCCCCAACCCTGTGTGTACACAAGTCTAGTTCCTACAGTAACCCTCCCAAGGCACCTAGGCCTGGTTTATCTCTCTCTCTCTCTCTCTCTCTCTCTCTCTCTCTCTCTCTCTCTCTCTCTCTCTCTCTCTCTCTCTCTCTCTCTCTCTCTCTCTCTCTCTCTCTCTCTCTCTCTCTCTCTCTCTCTCCTGTGGAGAGGACAATAAAATAGGGAGGAGAGGAAGAGGGATGACGTCCGACCTGAACGTCAACCACACATCTGGATGCCATTATGGCTCTACAGAGGAGCGTGGAGCCGAGCGGATCACAGTGGCTCTAGTATGGGCTGCTGGGCCACTGTGGGGAGGAAACACAGCATCCATCACGGCTCCAACACCACCGACCGGGAGCACGGATACATTTACCCTAAGAGGGATGGAGCTCTCTGCTACCACCACACACACACACACACACACACACACACACACACACACACACACACACACACACACACACACACACACACACACACACACACACACACACACACACACACACACACACACACACACACACACACACACACACACACACACACACACCAATCCCCAGAGAGGCGTCACAGGACATCGCTGAAGCATGGTCTGGCGTGTGGCTTTCATAGTTTATCAAATAATTAATTAAAAAGTCTTTCAAATAAGACTAACAAAAATATTCTTCACAATGCGAAACAGACGGATGAGGACATTGACCTGCACTGTGTAGTGATGAGGACATTGACCTGCACTGTGGAGTGATGAGGACATTGGACTGCACTGTGGAGTGATGAGGACATTGGACTTGGCCTGCACTGTGGAGTGATGAGGACATTGGACTTGGCCTGCACTGTGGAGTGATGAGGACATTGGACTTGGCCTGCACTGTGGAGTGATGAGGACATTGGACTTGGCCTGCACTGTGGAGTGATGAGGACATTGACCTGCACTGTGGAGTGATGAGGACATTGGACTGCACTGTGGAGTGATGAGGACATTGGACTGCACTGTGGAGTGATGAGGACATTGGACTTGGCCTGCACTGTGGAGTGATGAGGACATTGACCCTGGACTGTGGAGTGATGAGGACATTGGCCTGCACTGTGGAGTGATGAGGACATTGGACTTGGCCTGCACTGTGGAGTGATGAGGATATTAGCCTGCACTGTGGAGTGATGAGGACATTGGACTGCACTGTGGAGTGATGAGGACATTGGACTGCACTGTGGAGTGATGAGGACATTGGCCTACACATCTGACCTGGAGAAACCTCTAGTCACCCAGCCTGTCTGTCAGTATCTCTACAAACATCTATGGAGAAACCTCTAGTCACCCAGCCTGTCTGTCAGTATCTCTACAAACATCTATGGAGAAACCTCTAGTCACCCAGCCTGTCTGTCAGTTTCTGATATCTGGTTTGGAGGGAACACTGTGACGCTGACAGGGGGGAAGGGTTTGGAGGGAACACTGTAACGCTGACAGGGGGGAAGGGTTTGGAGGGAACACTGTGACGCTGACAGGGGGAAGGGTTTGGAGGGAACACCGTGAGGCTGACAGGGGAAGGGATTGGAGGGAACAACGTCAGGCTGGCGTTGTTTGTGTATGTGTGTGTGTCTGTCTGTCTGTGTGTGTGTGTGTGTGTGTGTGTGTGTGTGTGTGTGTGTGTGTGTGTGTGTGTGTGTGTGTGTGTGTGTGTGTGTGTGTGTGTGTGTGTGTGTGTGTGTGTGTGTGTGTGTGTGTGTGTGTGTGTGTGTGTGTGTGTGTGTGTGTGTGTGTGTGTGTGTGTGTGTGTGTGTGTGTGAGAGTGAGTGTGTGTGTATGTGTGCACCAGAGGTTGAAACAGAGGCTTTATCCCCTGAGCTCAGAACACACAGGGATAAATGACATTTTCCTCAACTCAAGACACACAGAAAGAAAGAGAGCGAGACGGAAGAAGGGAATGATGAAGGAGAGGGAGAGGAGGGTTGATATAGTAGATGGATAATGTTTATAGTCAGTAACAGACAGGAGGGATGATATAGTAGATGGATAATGTTTATAGTCAGTAACAGACAGGAGGGATGATATAGTAGATGGATAATGTTTATAGTCAGTAACAGACAGGAGGGATGATATAGTAGATGGATAATGTTTATAGTCAGTAACAGACAGGAGGGATGATATAGTAGATGGATAATGTTTATAGTCAGTAACAGACAGGAGGGATGATATAGATGGATCATGTTTATGGATGATATAGTTTAATAGTCAGTAACAGACAGGAGGGATGATATAGTAGATGGATAATGTTTATAGTCAGTAACAGACAGGAGGGATGATATAGTAGATGGATAATGTTTATAGTCAGTAACAGACAGGAGGGATGATATAGTAGATGGATAATGTTTATAGTCAGTAACAGACAGGAGGGATGATATAGTAGATGGATAATGTTTATAGTCAGTAACAGACAGGAGGGATGATATAGTAGATGGATAATGTTTATAGTCAGTAACAGACAGGAGGGATGATATAGTAGATGGATAATGTTTATAGTCAGTAACAGACAGGAGGGATGATATAGTAGATGGATAATGTTTATAGTCAGTAACAGACAGGAGGGATGATATAGTAGATGGATAATGTTTATAGTCAGTAACAGACAGGAGGGATGATATAGTAGATGGATAATGTTTATAGTCAGTAACAGACAGGAGGGATGATATAGTAGATGGATAATGTTTATAGTCAGTAACAGACAGGAGGGATGATATAGTAGATGGATCATGTTTATAGTCAGTAACAGACAGGAGGGATGATATAGTAGATGGATAATGTTTATAGTCAGTAATAGACAGGAGGGATTATATAGTAGATGGATAATGTTTATAGTCAGTAATAGACTTGGAATATAGTAGAACATTAAATGGTAGAGAAAGACAGAATAACGGAAGTTAAAAGGGAATGGATGATATGAGGAATAAATAAATAGAGACTGAATCCTCTAATGGGATGATTAATCACACTAAGGATTATCTCATTCCTCTCTCTCTCTCTCTCTCTCTCTCTCTCTCTCTCTCTCTCTCTCTCTCTCTCTCTCTCTCTCTCTCTCTCTCTCTCTCTCTCTCTCTCTCTCTCTCTCTCTCTCTCTCTCTCTCTCTCTCTCTCTCTCTCTCTCTCTCTCTCTCTCTCTCTCTCTCTCTCTCTCTCTCTCTCTCTCTCTCTCTCTCTCTCTCTCTCTCTCTCCCTCCCTCCCTCTCTCTCTCTCTCCATCTAGGGAGACCTAATCAGCTGTACAACTGAATGCATTCAACTGAAATGTGGGGGGTGAAGGCTGTTTGGGGTTGAAGATAGGACTGAAGGTTGAGGGAAGAGTGGTGTTTGAGGTTATCCTTCCAGCTGTGACAACAATGGCAATCCAGAGTTACAGGACCAGAACATAACCCAAAAGCCTCTCCACAGACATACAGTATGACTATAGAGGATCTATAAACACAAAGCCTCTCCACAGACATACAGTATGACTATAGAGGATCTATAAACACAAAGCCTCTCCACAGACATACAGTATGACTATAGAGGATCTATAAACACAAAGCCTCTCCACAGACATACAGTATGACTATAGAGGATCTATAAACACACAGCCTCTCCACAGACATACAGTATGACTATAGAGGATCTATAAACACAAAGCCTCTCCACAGACATACAGTATGACTATAGAGGATCTATAAACACAAAGCCTCTCCACAGACATACAGTATGACTATAGAGGATCTATAAACACAAAGCCTCTCCACAGACATACAGTATGACTATAGAGGATCTATAAACACAAAGCCTCTCCACAGACATACAGTATGACTATAGAGGATCTATAAACACAAGCCTCTCCACAGACATACAGTATGACTATAGAGGATCTATAAACACAAAGCCTCTCCACAGACATACAGTATGACTATAGAGGATCTATAAACACAAAGCCTCTCCACAGACATACAGTATGACTATAGAGGATCTATAAACACACAGCCTCTCCACAGACATACAGTATGACTATAGAGGATCTATAAACACAAAGCCTCTCCACAGACATACAGTATGACTATAGAGGATCTATAACCACACAGCCTCTCCACAGACATACAGTATGACTATAGAGGATCTATAACCACACAGCCTCTCCACAGACATACAGTATGACTATAGAGGATCTATAACCACACAGCCTCTCCACAGACATACAGTATGACTATAGAGGATCTATAACCACACAGCCTCTCCACAGACATACAGTATGACTATAGAGGATCTAAGCGGAGGAGAAAAACTCTTCCTCCAGTTTCAACTTTTTTTCTGATCTCCACAACAATAGTTACCAAGGCGACAGTGTGGGCCCATGTGGTTCATGTGAGGCTGCTAACACATGGTGTGATTAGTACGCGCCGCGTGTGTGTGTGTGTGTGTGTGTGTGTGTGTGTGTGTGTGTGTGTGCGTGCGTGCGTGCGTGCGTGTGTGTGTTATTAACGTCTTTGAGATATGATCAGAGGAGAGAGAGAGGCAGTCGGAGAAGACAGTATATGATCTCATCATTCAGTGTACTGCACACACACACACACACACACACACACACACACACACACACACACACACACACACACACACACACACACACACACACACACACACACACACACACACACACACACACACTAAAGACACTGCAGAAGCAGCGGCTCTTTCAACTCAACAGGAGGGTTGTTTCTGATCTGCAGACTCAAACAGTAAACCGTACCACGTTGGCGTCATATTCCGCGATTGGCCATAAACTAAACAAGACGGGACAGATTCCACAGGCGTGACGTTCCTTACTCGGTGCCACAGTGGGTGGTCTAACACAATGGTGTGTTAGTGATGTGTGGGTCTGCTGTTTGTTCATAAAGCCAACATTACCGACCCTGAACACGCAAATATAGAAAACGTCCTGTACAGTCAGAGGTGTTTTAGACAGGCCTTGTTTTAGATAGGCCTATATTTCTGCTTAGAATTTTCAGACATTTTCCGACATAGTCAACTTGTCTATAATTAGATACCTGCAATTTCACTTCTGTCATTTGTAGTTGCCCTTGAAGACTATGTTAACCCTTGCTCACCAGAATATTGTCATAAATCGATAGAATGAAAGCTTCAATCTAGTTGATATCAGTGAAGTTGGTTTTCTCTTTGCTCTGTCCTCTCTGCTTCTCTCTCGCAGCAAAGACGTTTAGGGACCGGGGAGCAAATGCAATAAATAAACATTTAAAAAAAAAAATGTTCCTCTCCAAATGACATCAGATTGACCGGTTTAATTTAAATTAAAAGCTGTTAAAATGGCCCAACATGTTTTTAAAAAGATGTATCTAATATTATATTATATTAGACTACTATGTGATATTATATATTATATTATATTATATTATACTATGTGAGAGGATATAGAGCTACAGGTAATATTATATTATATTATATTATATTAAACTAATATTATATTATATTAGACTATGTGATATTATATATTATATTAGACTATGTGAGAGGATATAGAACTACAGGTAATATTATATTATATTAGACTATGTGAGAGGATATAGAACTACAGGTAATATTATATTATATTATACTAATATTATATTATATTAGACTATGTGAGAGGATATAGAACTACAGGTAATATTATATTATATTAGACTATGTGAGAGGATATAGAACTACAGGTAATATTATATTATATTATATTATATTATATTATATTATATTATATTATACTAATGTTATATTATATTAGACTATGTGAGAGGATATAGAACTACAGGTAATATTATATTATATTATATTAGACTATGTGAGAGGATATAGAACTACATGTTATGCTGGTGAATGAGGACCCAAAAGCGACTTAACGAAAACAGATCACCACCTCAAGCTGAACCTCGGCAAGACGGAGCTGCTCTTCCTCCCGGGGAAGGACTGCCCGTTCCATGATCTCGCCATCACGGTTGACAACTCCATTGTGTCCTCCTCCCAGAGCGCCAAGAACCTTGGCGTGATCCTGGACAACACCCTGTCGTTCTCAACTAACATCAAGGCGGTGGCCCGTTCCTGTAGGTTCATGCTCTACAACATCCGCAGAGTACGACCCTGCCTCACACAGGAAGCGGCGCAGGTCCTAATCCAGGCACTTGTCATCTCCCGTCTGGATTACTGCAACTCGCTGTTGGCTGGGCTCCCTGCCTGTGCCATTAAACCCCTTCAACTCATCCAGAACGCCGCAGCCCGTCTGGTGTTAAACCTTCCCAAGTTCTCTCACGTCACCCCGCTCCTCCGTTCTCTCCACTGGCTTCCAGTTGAAGCTCGCATCCGCTACAAGACCATGGTGCTTGCCTACGGAGCTGTGAGGGGAACGGCACCTCAGTACCTCCAGGCTCTGATCAGGCCCTACACCCAAACAAGGGCACTGCGTTCATCCACCTCTGGCCTGCTCGCCTCCCTACCACTGAGGAAGTACAGCTCCCGCTCAGCCCAGTCAAAACTGTTCGCTGCCCTGGCCCCCCAATGGTGGAACAAACTCCCTCACGACGCCAGGACAGCGGAGTCAATCACCACCTTCCGGAGACACCTGAAACCCCACCTCTTTAAGGAATACCTAGGATAGGTTAAGTAATCCCTCTCACCCCACCCCCCCTAAGTTTTAGATGCACTATTGTTAAGTGACTGTCCCACTGGATGTCATAAGGTGAATGCACCAATTTGTAAGTCGCTCTGGATAAGAGCGTCTGCTAAATGACTTAAATGTAATGTAATGTAATTCCAGTATATGACAAAAGTAATAATCCTGGAAAAATCAAGAAGAAAAAAATTAAATCCACTCGTAGTAACGAGGACAGACTGGAGACTCGACCATTGACTGCAGGTTGCTTCGGGAAGGCACCGACCGTAGCAGACTAAGACACCTGCTCACACGTAGCATCTGAAGGAGACAAAACACGACAGGGCGAGACAAGGACACAGAACAGCGAACATCATACGAGGATCCGACAAGGACAGAAGCGGAAAACAAGGGGAGAAATAGGGCTCTAATCAGAGGGCAAAATAGGGGACAGGTGTGAAAAGAGTAAATGAGTGAGTTAGGAGAATGAGGAACAGCTGGGAGCAGGAACGGAACGATAGAGAGAAGAGAGAGAGGGAGGGGGAGAGAGAGGGATAGAAAAAGGGAACAAACCTAATAAGACCAGCAGGGGGAAACGAACAGAAGGGAAAGCACAAGGACAAGACAATATATGACAAAACATGACACTACAGGTAATATTATATTATATTATACTAATATTATATTATATTAGACTATGTGAGAGGATATAGAGCTACAGGTAATATTATATTATATTATACTAATATTATATTATATTAGACTATGTAAGAGGATATAGAACTACAGGTAATAAGTCGCTCTGGATAAGAGCGTCTGCTAAATGACTTAAATGTAAATGTTAAATGTAATATTATATTATATTAGACTATGTAAGAGGATATAGAACTACAGGTAATATTATATTATACTAATATTATATTATATTATAATTATATTATATTATATTATATTAGACTATGTAAGAGGATATAGAACTACAGGTAATATTATATTATATTAGACTATGTGAGAGGATATAGAGCTACAGGTAATATTATATTATATTATAATAATATTATATTATATTAGACTATGTGTGAGGTTATAGAGCTACAGGTAATATTATATTATATTATACTAATATTATATTATACTATGTGAGAGGATATAGAACTACAGGTAATATTATATTATATTAGACTATGTAAGAGGATATAGAACTACAGGTAATATTATATTATATTAGACTATGTGAGAGGATATAGAGCTACAGGTAATATTATATTATATTATAATAATATTATATTATATTAGACTATGTGTGAGGTTATAGAGCTACAGGTAATATTATATTATATTATACTAATATTATATTATACTATGTGAGAGGATATAGAACTACAGGTAATATTATATTATATTAGACTATGTGAGAGGATATAGAGCTACAGGTAATATTATATTATATTATAATAATATTATATTATATTAGACTATGTGTGAGGTTATAGAGCTACAGGTAATATTATATTATATTATACTAATATTATATTATACTATGTGAGAGGATATAGAACTACAGGTAATATTATATTATATTAGACTATGTGAGAGGATATAGAACTACAGGTAATATTATATTATACTAATATTATATTATATTATAATTATATTATATTATATTATATTAGACTATGTAAGAGGATATAGAACTACAGGTAATATTATATTATACTAATATTATATTATATTATAATTATATTATATTATATTATATTAGACTATGTAAGAGGATATAGAACTACAGGTAATATTATATTATATTAGACTATGTAAGAGGATATAGAACTACAGGTAATATTATATTATATTAGACTATGTGAGAGGATATAGAGCTACAGGTAATATTATATTATACTAATATTATATTATATTATAATTATATTATATTATATTATATTAGACTATGTAAGAGGATATAGAACTACAGGTAATATTATATTATACTAATATTATATTATATTATAATTATATTATATTATATTATATTAGACTATGTAAGAGGATATAGAACTACAGGTAATATTATATTATATTAGACTATGTAAGAGGATATAGAACTACAGGTAATATTATATTATATTAGACTATGTGAGAGGATATAGAGCTACAGGTAATATTATATTATACTAATATTATATTATATTATAATTATATTATATTATATTATATTAGACTATGTAAGAGGATATAGAACTACAGGTAATATTATATTATATTAGACGATGTGAGAGGATATAGAACTACAGGTAATATTATATTATATTAGACTATGTGAGAGGATATAGAGCTACAGGTAATATTATATTATATTATAATAATATTATATTATATTAGACTATGTGTGAGGTTATAGAGCTACAGGTAATATTATATTATATTATACTAATATTATATTATACTATGTGAGAGGATATAGAAATACAGGTAATATTATATTATACTAATATTATATTATATTATAATTATATTATATTATATTATATTAGACTATGTAAGAGGATATAGAACTACAGGTAATATTATATTATATTAGACTATGTGAGAGGATATAGAACTACAGGTAATATTATATTATATTATAATACTATTATATTATATTAGACTATGTAAGAGGTTATAGAGCTACGCATAATATTATATTATATTCGACTATGTGAGAGGTTATAGAACTACAGGTAACATTCTATTATATTATACTAATATTATATTATATTAGACTATGTGAGAGGTTATAGAGCCTGTGTCCAGATTAAACTACTACTCTATTGAACCCATCTGAACAGTACAGTTCTCTTGACGTGCCATTTTGAAGTACCCCGACTGTGAAATTGGGACAGCGCCTCACAATCATCAAACATAACACTGCCGGCACTGCTATCATCCTCTTAAACCACTTCAACAAATATTTCTCAGATATGAGACTACTGTTCCAGAAGGGGGAGGGAGAGACATTAGACTACTGTTCCAGAAGGGGGAGGGAGAGACAGACTACTGTTCCAGAAGGGGAGGGAGAGACATTAGACTACTGTTCCAGAAGGGGGAGGGAGAGACATTAGACTACTGTTCCAGAAGGGTGAGGGAGAGACATTAGACTACTGTTCCAGAAGGAGGAGGGACATTAGACTACTGTTCCATAAGGGGAGGGGAGAGACATTAGACTACTGTTCCAGAAGGGGAGGGAGAGACATTAGACTACTGTTCCATAAGGGGAGAGACATTAGACTACTGTTCCAGAAGGGGAGGGAGAGACATTAGACTACTGTTCCAGAAGGGGGAGAGACATTAGACTACTGTTCCAGAAGGGGGAGGGAGAGACATTAGACTACTGTTCCAGAAGGGGGAGAGACATTAGACTACTGTTCCAGAAGGGGGAGAGACATTAGACTACTGCTCCAGAAGGGGGAGCGAGAGACATTAGACTATAGTTCCAGAAGGGGGAGAGACATTAGACTACTGTTCCAGAAGGGGAAGGGAGAGACATTAGACTATAGTTCCAGAAGGGGGAGAGACATTAGACTACTGTTCCAGAAGGGGAAGGGAGAGACATTAGACTATAGTTCCAGAAGGGGGAGAGACATTAGACTACTGTTCCAGAAGGGGAGGGAGAGACATTAGACTACTGTTCCAGAAGGGGAGGGAGAGACATTAGACTACTGTTCCAGAAGGAGGGAGAGACATTAGACTACTATTCCAGAAGGGGGAGGGGAGAGACATTAGACTACTATTCCATAAGGGGGAGGGAGAGACATTAGACTACTGTTCCAGAAGGGGGAGGGAGAGACATTAGACTACTGTTCCAGAAGGGGGAGGGAGAGACATTAGACTACTGAAGGGGAGGGAGAGACATTAGACTACTGTTCCAGAAGGGGGAGGGAGAGACATTAGACTACTGTTCCAGAAGGAGGAGGGACATTAGACTACTGTTCCATAAGGGGGGGGAGAGACATTAGACTACTGTTCCAGAAGGGGGAGGGAGAGACATTAGACTACTGTTCCATAAGGGGGAGAGACATTAGACTACTGTTCCAGAAGGGGAGGGAGAGACATTAGACTACTGTTCCAGAAGGGGAGAGACATTAGACTACTGTTCCAGAAGGGGGAGGGAGAGACATTAGACTACTGTTCCAGAAGGGGGAGAGACATTAGACTACTGTTCCAGAAGGGGGAGATACATTAGACTACTGCTCCAGAAGGGGGAGCGAGAGACATTAGACTATAGTTCCAGAAGGGGGAGAGACATTAGACTACTGTTCCAGAAGGGGAAGGGAGAGACATTAGACTATAGTTCCAGAAGGGGGAGAGACATTAGACTACTGTTCCAGAAGGGGGGAGAGACATTAGAGTTCCAGACATTAGACTACTGTTCCAGAAGGGGAGGGAGGACTACTGTTCCAGAAGGGGAGGGAGAGACATTAGACTACTGTTCCAGAAGGAGGGAGAGACATTAGACTACTATTCCAGAAGGGGAGGGAGAGACATTAGACTACTATTCCATAAGGGGGAGGGAGAGACATTAGACTACTATTCCATAAGGGGAGGGAGAGACATT
>NC_060186.1:6584612-6589612 GCF_021184085.1 Oncorhynchus gorbuscha
TGGAGGATACACAGTCTAGTAGAGGAGGATACACAGTCTAGTAGAGGAGGATACACAGTCTAGTAGAGGAGGATACACAGTCTAGTAGAGGAGGATACACAGTCTAGTAGAGGAGGATACACAGTCTAGTAGAGGAGGATACACAGTCTAGTAGAGGAGGATACACAGTCTAGAGGAGGATACACAGTCTAGTAGAGGAGGATACACAGTCTAGAGGAGGATACACAGTCTAGTATAGGATACACAGTCTAGTAGAGGATACACAGTCTACTGGAGGATACACAGTCTAGTAGTGGAGGATACACAGTCTAGAGGAGGATACACAGTCTAGTAGAGGATACACAGTCTAGAGGAGGATACACAGTCTAGTAGAGGATACACAGTCTACTGGAGGATACACAGTCTAGTAGAGGAGGATACACAGTCTAGTGGAGGAGGATACACAGTCTAGTAGAGGAGGATACACAGTCTAGTAGAGGAGGATACACAGTCTAGAGGAGGATACACAGTCTAGTAGAGGAGGATACACAGTCTAGTGGAGGAGGATACACAGTCTAGTAGAGGAGGATACACAGTCTAGTAGTGGAGGATACACAGTCTACTGGAGGATACACAGTCTAGTAGAGGATACACAGTCTAGAGGAGGATACAGTCTAGTAGAGGAGGATACACAGTCTAGTAGAGGATACACAGTCTAGTAGTGGAGGATACACAGTCTACTGGAGGATACACAGTCTAGTAGAGGATACACAGTCTAGAGGAGGATACACAGTCTAGTAGAGGAGGATACACAGTCTAGTAGAGGATACACAGTCTAGTAGTGGAGGATACACAGTCTAGTAGAGGATACACAGTCTAGAGGAGGATACACAGTCTAGTAGAGGATACACAGTCTAGTAAGGAGAATACACAGTCTAGTAGTGGAGGATACACAGTCTAGTAGAGGAGGATACACAGTCTAGTAGAGGAGGATACACAGTCTAGTAGAGGAGGATACACAGTCTAGAGGAGGATACACAGTCTAGTATAGGATACACAGTCTAGTAGAGGAGGATACACAGTCTAGTAGAGGAGGATACACAGTCTAGTAGAGGAGGATACACAGTCTAGTAGAGGAGGATACACAGTCTAGTAGTGGAGGATACACAGTCTAGTAGAGGAGGATACACAGTCTAGTAGAGGAGGATACACAGTCTAGTAGAGGAGGATACACAGTCTAGTGGAGGATACACAGTCTAGTAGTGGAGGATACACAGTCTAGTGGAGGATACACAGTCTAGTAGAGGATACACAGTCTAGAGGAGGATACACAGTCTAGAGGAGGATACACAGTCTAGAGGAGGATACACAGTCTAGAGGAGGATACACAGTCTAGAGGAGGATACACAGTCTAGTGGAGGATACACAGTCTAGTAGAGGATACACAGTCTAGAGGAGGATACACAGTCTAGTATAGGATACACAGTCTAGTAGAGGATACACAGTCTACTGGAGGATACACAGTCTAGAGGAGGATACACAGTCTAGAGGAGGATACACAGTCTAGTGGAGGATACACAGTCTAGTAGAGGATACACAGTCTAGAGGAGGATACACAGTCTAGAGGAGGATACACAGTCTAGAGGAGGATACACAGTCTAGAGGAGGATACACAGTCTAGTGGAGGATACACAGTCTAGTAGAGGATACACAGTCTAGAGGAGGATACACAGTCTAGAGGAGGATACACAGTCTAGTGGAGGATACACAGTCTAGTATAGGATACACAGTCTAGTAGAGGATACACAGTCTAGAGGAGGATACACAGTCTAGTAAAGGATACACAGTCTAGTAGAGGATACACAGTCTAGTAGAGGAGGATACACAGTCTAGAGGAGGATACACAGTCTAGAGGAGGATACACAGTCTAGTGGAGGATACACAGTCTAGTAGAGGATACACAGTCTAGAGGAGGATACACAGTCTAGAGGAGGATACACAGTCTAGTGGAGGATACACAGTCTAGTAAAGGATACACAGTCTAGTAGAGGATACACAGTCTAGTAGAGGAGGATACACAGTCTAGAGGAGGATACATAGTCTAGTGGAGGATACACAGTCTAGTAGAGGATACACAGTCTAGTGGAGGATACACAGTCTAGTAGAGGATACACAGTCTAGTAGTGGAGGATACACAGTCTACTGGAGGATACACAGTCTAGTGGAGGATACACAGTCTAGTAGAGGATACACAGTCTAGTGGAGGATACACAGTCTAGTAGAGGATACACAGTCTAGTAGAGGAGGATACACAGTCTACTGGAGGATACACAGTCTAGAGGAGGATACACAGTCTAGTGGAGGATACACAGTCTAGTAGAGGATACACAGTCTAGTAGAGGAGGATACACAGTCTACTGGAGGATACACAGTCTAATGGAGGATACACAGTCTAGAAGAGGATACACAGTCTAGTGGAGGACACAGTCTAGAGGAGGATACACAGTCTAGTATAGGATACACAGTCTAGTAGATGATACACAGTCTAGAGGAGGATACACAGTCTAGAGGAGGATACACAGTCTAGAGGAGGATACACAGTCTAGTATAGGATACACAGTCTAGTAGAGGAGGATACACAGTCTAGAGGAGGATACACAGTCTAGAGGAGGATACACAGTCTAGTATAGGATACACAGTCTAGAGGAGGATACACAGTCTAGAGGAGGATACACAGTCTAGAGGAGGATACACAGTCTAGTATAGGATACACAGTCTAGTAGAGGAGGATACACAGTCTAGAGGAGGATACACAGTCTAGAGGAGGATACACAGTCTAGTATAGGATACACAGTCTAGAGGAGGATACACAGTCTAGTGGATGATACACAGTCTAGTATAGGATACACAGTCTAGTAGAGGATACACAGTCTAGTGGAGGATACACAGTCTAGAGGAGGATACACAGTCTAGTGGAGGATACACAGTCTAGAGGAGGATATACAGTCTAGAGGAGGATACACAGTCTAGAAGAGGATACACAGTCTAGTAGAGGATACACAGTCTAGTAGAGGATACACAGTCTAGAAGAGGATACACAGTCTAGTAGAGGATACACAGTCTAGTGGAGGATACACAGTCTAGCTCCTAGCCTGAGTACCAGTCTGTTTCTATGTGACCCTGTCCTCAACTAACTAGTTGGCAGGGTAACTTCCACCTCAGCCTGGTCTTAGCAGGGTAACTAGCACCTCAGCCTGGTCTTAGCAGGGTAACTAGCACCTTAGCCTGGTCTTAGCAGGGTAACTCCCACCTCAGCCTGGTCTTAGCAGGAAAACTCCCACCTCAGCCTGGTCTTAGCAGGGTAACTAGCACATCAGCCTGGTCTTAGCAGGGTAACTAGCACCTCAGCCTGGTCTTAGCACGGTAACTCCCACCTCAGCCTGGTCTTAGCAGGAAAACTCCCACCTCAGCTTGGTCTTAGCAGGGTAACTAGCACCTTAGCCTGGTCTTAGCAGGGTAACTCCCACCTCAGCCTGGTCTTAGCAGGAAAACTCCCACCTCAGCCTGGTCTTAGCAGGGTAACTAGCACATCAGCCTGGTCTTAGCAGGGTAACTAGCACCTCAGCCTGGTCTTAGCACGGTAACTCCCACCTCAGCCTGGTCTTAGCAGGGTAACTAGCACCTCAGCCTGGTCTTAGCAGGGTAACTACCACCTCAGCCTGGTCTTAGCAGGGTAACTACCACCTCAGCCTGGTCTTAGCAGGGTAACTCCCACCTCAGCCTGGTCTTATGGGGTAACTAGCACCTCAGCCTGGTATTATGGGGTAACTAGCACCTCAGCCTGGTCTTAGCAGGGTAACTAGCACTTCAGTCTGGTCTTAGCAGGGTAACTACCACGTCACTAGTAACCAGCTAAAGGTACAAAACAAGCGAGGAGACAGAGGGACTTAATGGAATTATTCAATTATTTTTAAGAGCTCTTGAATACCTCCAGTGCCTCAGAGATGTGGTGTGTGTGTGTGTGTGTGTGGCCAGCTCAAGGGCAAGGAGGCTGTAACACTTTCCTCACTATTAGAGGAAAGGGGGGAGAGGAGGAGAAGAGGACAGAGGTGGGGAGAGGAGGGGGAGGGGTGATCGGAGGGGAGAGCAGGGGAAAGGAGGGGGGAGGAGGGGGGAAAGGAGAGGAGGAGGGAGAGGATGGGCGAGCAGAGCAGGGGAAAGGAGAGAGGAGGGGAGAGCAGGGGAAAGGAGAGAGGAGAAGTGTCAGAGTTGGCCTTCCTATAACTTTCCTCATGATGTCATAATCACGACCTTTCTTTAACTTTCCTCATGATGTCATAATCACGACTTTTCTTTAATTTTCCTCATGATGTCATAATCACGACCTTTCTTTAACTTTCCTCATGATGTCATAATCACGACCTTTCTTTAACTTTCCTCATGATGTCATAATCACGACCTTTCTTTAGCTTTCCTCATGATGTCATAATCATGGCCTCGAGGGAAGCTTGGCATGGTGTCCGACCGACCAGTGCTGGAGCCTCGTGTCTCTCTCTCTCTTCTCCCCTGTTCTCCCCATGAACACACACTCAGCCCTGAGGGAGCCAGGCAGATCTCTCTCTTCTCCCCTGTTCTCCCCATGACCACACACTCAGCCCTGAGGGAGCCAGGCAGATCTCTCTCCTCTGCTGTTCTCCCTATGACCACACACTCAGCCCTGAGGGAGCCAGGCAGATCTCTCTCTTCTCCCCTGTTCTCCCCATGACCACACACTCAGCCCTGAGGGAGCCAGGCAGATCTCTCTCTTCTCCTGTTCTCCCTATGACCACACACTCAGCCCTGAGGGAGCCAGGCAGATCTCTCTCTCCTCTGCTGTTCTCCCTATGACCACACACTCAGCCCTGAGGGAGCCAGGCAGATCTCCCTCCCTCCCCTGTTCTCCCTATGACCACACACTCATCCCTGAGGGAGCCAGGCAGATCTCCCTCCCTCCCCTGTTCTCCCTATGACCACACACTCAT
>NC_060186.1:6594612-6609612 GCF_021184085.1 Oncorhynchus gorbuscha
AGCTTCCTCATATCTCTCAGATACAGGACAGACATGTAAAAACATACTTTCGGTCGGAGGTTTACATACACTTAGGTTGGAGTCATTAAAACTCATTTTTTAAACCACTCCACAAATGTCTTGTTAACAAACTATAGTTTTGGCAAGTCAGTTAGGACATCTACTTTGTGCATGACACAAGTCATTTTTCCAACAATTGTTTACAGACAGATTATTTCACTTATAATTCACTGTATCACAATTCCAGTGGGTCAGAAGTTGACATACACTAAGTTGACTGTGCCTTTAAACAGCTGGGAAAATTCCAGAAAATGATGCCATGGATTTAGAAGCTTCTGAGAGGCTAATTGACATAATTTGAGTCAATTGGAGGTGTACCTGTGGATATATTTCAAGGCCTACCTTCAAACTCAGTGCCTCTTTGCTTGACATCATGGGAAAATCTAAATAAATTAGCCAAGACCTCAAATTGTAGACCTCCACAAGTCTGGTTCATCCTTGGGAGCAATTTCCAAATGCCTGAAGGTACCACGTTCATCTGTACAAACAATAGTACGCAAGTATAAACACCGTGGGACCACACCGCCTTTCATACTGCTCAGGAAGGAGACATGTTCTGTCTCCTAAAGATTAATGTACTTTGTTACGAAAAGTGCAAATCAATCCCAGAACAACAGCAAAGGACCTTGTGAAGATGCTGGAGGAAACAGGTACAAAAGTATTTATATCCACAGTAAATCTAGTCCTATATTGACATAACCTGAAAGGACACTCAGCAAGGAAGAAGCCACTGTTCCAAAATCGCCATAAAAAAGCCAGACTGTGGTTTGCAACTGCACAAATATCGTACTTTTTGGAGAAATGTCCTCTGGTCTGATGAAACAAAAATATAACTGTTTGGCCATAATTACCATCGTCGTGTTTTGAGGAAAAAGGGGGAGGCTTGCAAGCCACAGAACACTTTCCCAACCGTGAAGCATGGGGGTGGCAGCATCATGTTGTGGGGGTGCTTTGCTGCAGGAGGGACTGGTGCACTTCACAAAATAGATGGCATCATCAGGAATTGAAAATGATGTGGATATATTGAAGCAACATCTCAAGACATCAGTCAGGAAGTTAAAGCTTGGTTGTGAATGGGTCTTCCAAATGGACAATGACCCCAAGCATACTTCCAAAGTTGTGGCAAAATGGCTTAAGGACAACAAAGTCAAGGTATTGGAGTGGCCATCACAAAGCCCTGACCTCAACCTCAATCCTATAAAAAATATCTGGGCAGAACTGAAAAAACGTGTGCGAGCAAGGAGGCCTACTAACCCAAACCAACTTATTGTTGGCTACCCAAAAAGTTTGACCCAAGTTAAACAATTTTAAGGCAATGCTACCAAATACTAATTGAGTGTCTGTAAACTACTGACCAACTGGGAATGTGATGAAAGAAATACAAGCTGAAATAAATAATTCTCTCTCCTATTATTCTGACATTTCACATTCTTAACATAAAGTGGTGATCCTAACTGACCTAAGACAGGGCATTTTTACTAGGATTAAATGTCAGGAATTGTGAAAAACCGAGTTTAAATGCATTTGGCTAAGGTGTATGTAAACTTCCCACTTCAACTGTATATAAAAAAATACATTAAAAATATTTTTTTATATTTTTTAATTCATTGTCTTTCTATGGACAGAAAGGCCATATTCAATGTTTCATCAAATATATGCTTTAATATATTAAATAGCTAAATGATCCTCGGTATGATCTTCTAAAAACAATTCAATATTTTAGCTTAGTAGAAACCCAGCCCTGCGCCCTTAGACTCTCGGACCCTTAAAATCAAATCTGGACCTCGATGCCAGTTCCACTGCTTTTTGTCGTTGTTCCCCTCTAATTAGGGACTGATTTAAACCTGGTATCTCAGGTGTGTGCAATTTAATGATCAAGTAGAACAGAAAGGCAGCAGGCTCCGGACCTCGTAGGGTCAGAGGTGAATACCCCTGGACTAGGGGTTTTAAAGTGCCACCAGACACCACTGTTGATAACTGCTATGAGCAACTCTCTCCCCCATCTCTCTCTCTCTCTCTCTCTCCCCCCATCTCTCTCTCTCTCTCTCTCTCTCTCTCTCTCTCTCTCTCTCTCTCTCTCTCTCAACCTCTCTCTCTCTCTCCATCTACTCCTCTCAACTCCCTCAATGTGAAAACTGTTAGAATTTCAAATACACCAGCCATGTCTATGTGAGTGGCTCATGTTAGCTGTTTCATTAGTTCAGCCACAGCTCTCCTCAACTCAAACTCCTTTCTGCTAACACCCTGTTCTCAGAGCGGAGCAGGGCTCACACCCAGACACAGACTTCTAATGCTATAGACTAACCACTCCCACTAAAACATAGCTACACCCAGACACAGACTTCTAATGCTATAGACTAACCACTCCCACTAAAACATAGTCACACCCAGACACAGACTTCTAATGCTATAGACTAACCACTCCCACTAAAACATAGTCACACCCAGACACAGACTTCTAATGCTATAGACTAACCATCCCCACTAAAACATAGCCACACCCAGACACAGACTTCTAATGCTATAGACTAACCACTCCCACTAAAACATAGTCACACCCAGACAAAGACTTCTAATGCTATAGACTAACCATCCCCACTAAAACATAGCCACACCCAGACACAGACTTCTAATGCTATAGACTAACCATCCCCACTAAAACATAGTCACACCCAGACACAGACTTCTAATGCTATAGACTAACCATCCCCACTAAAACATAGTCACACCCAGACACAGACTTCTAATGCTATAGACTAACCATCCCCACTAAAACATAGTCACACCCAGACACAGACTTCTAATGCTATAGACTAACCACTCCCACTAAAACATAGCCACACCCAGACACAGACTTCTAATGCTATAGACTAACCACTCCCACTAAAACATAGCTACACCCAGACACAGACTTCTAATGCTATAGACTAACCACTCCCACTAAAACATAGCTACACCCAGACACAGACTTCTAATGCTATAGACTAACCACTCCCACTAAAACATAGTCACACCCAGACACAGACTTCTAATGCTATAGACTAACCACTCCCACTAAAACATAGTCACACCCAGACACAGACTTCTAATGCTATAGACTAACCATCCCCACTAAAACATAGCCACACCCAGACACAGACTTCTAATGCTATAGACTAACCACTCCCACTAAAACATAGTCACACCCAGACACAGACTTCTAATGCTATAGACTAACCATCCCCACTAAAACATAGCCACACCCAGACACAGACTTCTAATGCTATAGACTAACCATCCCCACTAAAACATAGTCACACCCAGACACAGACTTCTAATGCTATAGACTAACCATCCCCACTAAAACATAGTCACACCCAGACACAGACTTCTAATGCTATAGACTAACCATCCCCACTAAAACATAGTCACACCCAGACACAGACTTCTAATGCTATAGACTAACCACTCCCACTAAAACATAGTCACACCCAGACACAGACTTCTAATGCTATAGACTAACCATCCCCACTAAAACATAGTCACACCCAGACACAGACTTCTAATGCTATAGACTAACCATCCCCACTAAAACATAGTCACACCCAGACACAGACTTCTAATGCTATAGACTAACCACTCCCACTAAAACATAGCCACACCCAGACACAGACTTCTAATGCTATAGACTAACCACTCCCACTAAAACATAGCTACACCCAGACACAGACTTCTAATGCTATAGACTAACCACTCCCACTAAAACATAGCTACACCCAGACACAGACTTCTAATGCTATAGACTAACCACTCCCACTAAAACATAGTCACACCCAGACACAGACTTCTAATGCTATAGACTAACCACTCCCACTAAAACATAGTCACACCCAGACACAGACTTCTAATGCTATAGACTAACCATCCCCACTAAAACATAGCCACACCCAGACACAGACTTCTAATGCTATAGACTAACCACTCCCACTAAAACATAGTCACACCCAGACACAGACTTCTAATGCTATAGACTAACCATCCCCACTAAAACATAGCCACACCCAGACACAGACTTCTAATGCTATAGACTAACCATCCCCACTAAAACATAGTCACACCCAGACACAGACTTCTAATGCTATAGACTAACCATCCCCACTAAAACATAGTCACACCCAGACACAGACTTCTAATGCTATAGACTAACCACTCCCACTAAAACATAGTCACACCCAGACACAGACTTCTAATGCTATAGACTAACCATCCCCACTAAAACATAGTCACACCCAGACACAGACTTCTAATGCTATAGACTAACCATCCCCACTAAAACATAGTCACACCCAGACACAGACTTCTAATGCTATAGACTAACCACTCCCACTAAAACATAGCCACACCCAGACACAGACTTCTAATGCTATAGACTAACCATCCCCACTAAAACATAGTCACACCCAGACACAGACTTCTAATGCTATAGACTAACCATCCCCACTAAAACATAGTCACACCCAGACACAGACTTCTAATGCTATAGACTAACCATCCCCACTAAAACATAGTCACACCCAGACACAGACTTCTAATGCTATAGACTAACCATCCCCACTAAAACATAGCCACACCCAGACACAGACTTCTAATGCTATAGACTAACCATCCCCACTAAAACATAGTCACACCCAGACACAGACTTCTAATGCTATAGACTAACCACTCCCACTAAAACATAGTCACACCCAGACACAGACTTCTAATGCTATAGACTAACCACTCCCACTAAAACATAGTCACACCCAGACACAGACTTCTAATGCTATAGACTAACCATCCCCACTAAAACATAGTCACACCCAGACACAGACTTCTAATGCTATAGACTAACCACTCCCACTAAAACATAGTCACACCCAGGCACAGACTTCTAATGCTATAGACTAACCATCCCCACTAAAACATAGTCACACCCAGACACAGACTTCTAATGCTATAGACTAACCACTCCCACTAAAACATAGTCACACCCAGACACAGACTTCTAATGCTATAGACTAACCACTCCCACTAAAACATAGTCACACCCAGACACAGACTTCTAATGCTATAGACTAACCACTCCCACTAAAACATAGTCACACCCAGACACAGACTTCTAATGCTATAGACTAACCACTCCCACTAAAACATAGTCACACCCAGACACAGACTTCTAATGCTATAGACTAACCACTCCCACTAAAACATAGCCACACCCAGACACAGACTTCTAATGCTATAGACTAACCACTCCCACTAAAACATAGTCACACCCAGACACAGACTTCTAATGCTATAGACTAACCACTCCCACTAAAACATAGTCACACCCAGACACAGACTTCTAATGCTATAGACTAACCACTCCCACTAAAACATAGTCACACCCAGACACAGACTTCTAATGCTATAGACTAACCATCCCCACTAAAACATAGTCACACCCAGACACAGACTTCTAATGCTATAGACTAACCACTCCCACTAAAACATAGTCACACCCAGACACAGACTTCTAATGCTATAGACTAACCACTCCCACTAAAACATAGTCACACCCAGACACAGACTTCTAATGCTATAGACTAACCACTCCCACTAAAACATAGCCACACCCAGACACAGACTTCTAATGCTATAGACTAACCACTCCCACTAAAACATAGTCACACCCAGACACAGACTTCTAATGCTATAGACTAACCACTCCCACTATAACATAGCCACACCCAGACACAGACTTCTAATGCTATAGACTAACCACTCCCACTAAAACATAGTCACACCCAGACACAGACTTCTAATGCTATAGACTAACCACTCCCACTAAAACATAGCCACACCCAGACACAGACTTCTAATGCTATAGACTAACCACTCCCACTAAAACATAGTCACACCCAGACACAGACTTCTAATGCTATAGACTAACCACTCCCACTAAAACATAGTCACACCCAGACACAGACTTCTAATGCTATAGACTAACCACCCCCACTAAAACATAGCCACACCCAGACACAGACTTCTAATGCTATAGACTAACCACTCCCACTAAAACATAGTCACACCCAGACACAGACTTCTAATGCTATAGACTAACCACTCCCACTAAAACATAGCCACACCCAGACACAGACTTCTAATGCTATAGACTAACCATCCCCACTAAAACATAGTCACACCCAGACACAGACTTCTAATGCTATAGACTAACCACTCCCACTAAAACATAGTCACACCCAGACACAGACTTCTAATGCTATAGACCAGGGGTGTCAAAGTCAAATGGACGGAGGGCCAAATAAAAAATTTAGCTACAAGCCGAGGGCCGGACTGTTCGAATGTTCATTGAAAATTTTTTAAATGACGCATATAGTCTAGTGAACCTAATTGAACCTACTGAAAACCTAACAAATATATTCCAATATGATCAGATAAATAAAGCAATATTTTCTTATGGCTCTGTCAGTAATCTTTAATTTTCAACAGACACAAAAGACAAATTTCCTTTATATAAAAATCCCCATAACATGAACATTAAATGAAAGAAACCGGTATTCAAGGCACCATCAGTAGCCTATATTTTCTATTTTAGCAAAAGTGGGCTAAATTTACTTCAAAGAAAAAAACAATAATAGCAATTTTCTATCATCCACTCAACTGAAATATTTTTAAAATATAATTGGATTGAAATACAATAAAATAAAGTGCAAAAATCTATTAATCAAAAACAACACTTTGTTTAAGGAGAAGTAACATGCAGTGAAAACAAATATTAAACTTTAACTTTTAAACTTGAACTGAGTAAAAACTCTAAATATGTGATTGCACAGTAATGTTCACTTGTTTGAGGTTGAGGGTGATACTTGGTGGTGTCCCATCTTTTCCACAAGTTCATCAATGTTCGGGGTAAGGCTCTGAGCTGAGGAAATCCTCAGAATTGAGTGGAGGTGTTCAGCAGTAAGTCGACTTCTGTGTGATGTTTTGTTCAAGTTCATCAAAGAAAACAGTTGTTCACACAGGTATGTGCTGCCAAACATAGACAACGTTTGAGCAGCCTGGATGCGCAGCTGGGGCATTGTGTCGGGAGGAAACGGGCGAACTCCGCAGCACCCACTGCCGCATATTTTGCCCTCAGTGCATCATTGCATTGGAGGTCAATCAACTCCATTTGGAGGTTTGGTGGTGAGCTTTCCACGTCAACAGCAAATGGGTTACCGAGCAGTTCCAACCTGCTTTTTTGTGCTTCAAAGTCAGGAAATCGGCGTCGAAAGTCAGCGGCAAGCATACCTATTTTATCAGCCAACTGTGCGCTCGGGAACGCACTGGTAGAGAGCTTCTCTTTCATGGTCTGGCAGCTGGGAAAGTGGCTCAAATTTTCTTTCCGCATCTGCGTCTGCCACAGAGTCAGTTTGGTTTTAAATGCCTTCACTGTACTGTACATATCAGAGATGACACGATCCCGACCCTGCAGCTGCAAGTTCATTGCATTCAGATGACTCGTAATGTCACACAGAAAAGCCATTTCACACAGAAACATTTCGTCTCGGAGTTGTGTTGTGTCTTTCCCTTTGCTGTCCAAGAACAGACAAATCTCCTCACGAAGCTCGAAACATCTTTGAAGCACCTTTCCCTGGCTTAGCCATCGCACCTCTGTGTGATAAGGCAAATCACCATGCTCCGTTTCTAACTCCGTCAGAAATGCCTTGAACTGGCGGTGATTCAAACCTTTGGCTCTGATAAAGTTAACTGTGCGCGTGATGATGCTCATTACATGCTCCATTTTCAAGGCTTTACCGCACAACGCTTCCTGGTGTATGATACAATGATAAGCTGTCAGCTCACCTGTCGCGTTTTCCTCTTGCATCTTTTCCCGTATCTTCGCTACCAGTCCGCTCCTGTGTCCACACATCGCAGGTGCTCCGTCGGTTGTCAAACCCACGAGTTTTTCCCAAGGCAGCTCCATCTCATTTACACATCTTGACACCTCTTCATACAAATCATGCCCCGTAGTTGTGCCATGCATAGGACGTAAAGCCAAAAACTCCTCTGTCACGCTTTAGGCTGGAGTCCACTCCGCGGATGAAAATTGACAACTGGGCAAT
Source organism: Oncorhynchus gorbuscha (assembly GCF_021184085.1). Taxonomy (NCBI): domain Eukaryota; kingdom Metazoa; phylum Chordata; class Actinopteri; order Salmoniformes; family Salmonidae; genus Oncorhynchus; species Oncorhynchus gorbuscha. Next base: position 6,602,802 of record NC_060186.1, read on the forward strand.
GTCAGAAATGTCGGTGCTCTCATCCACAGCCAAGGAATATGCAATGAAATCTTTTCCCTTTTTCACAAGCTGCTCTTTTAGATTGATGGACAACTGGTCTACTCTCTCGGCAATGGTGTTTCTGCTCAGACTCACATTTAAAAAGAGTTGCCTTTTTTCTGGGCAAACTTCGTCACAAACTTTAATCATGCAGTTTTTGATGAAATCCCCCTCCGTAAATGGCCGGGCTGATTTAGCGATCTCTTCTGCCAAAATAAAACTGGCCTTGACAGCAGCCTGGCCTTGTGATTTGGCTTTTTTGAACAGAGCCTGTCGAGATTTGAGGCCTCGTTTTAATTCCTCTGCCTTTTGTAGCCTTTGTTCCATGTCCATATTCTTGTTTTTGTCCGCGTGTTTCGTTTCATAATGTCGTCTCAGATTATACTCTTTCAGTACCGCCACACTTTCTCCACACAGAAGACACACAGGTTTTCCAGCTACCTCCGTGAACAAATACTCCGACTCCCACCTTGTTTGAAACCCCCGGTTCTCAGTGTCCACCTTCCGTTTTGCCATTTTTGATGGGTATCTGAAAGTTAATTTTACTGTGATGCTGACAACTGCTGTGCCAATAAATATTGAAATGAAGCAGCCTACTGCTCGGTGCGTCACCGTTGCATTGTGGGAAATGTAGTATTGGTGCGTGTAAAAGATCTGCGGGCTGCCGGCTTGCTGCGGTCTGCGGGCCGGTTCTAATAACAAATCAAGATCATCCCAGGGGCCGTAAAAAACCTTCTCGCGGGCCGGATGTGGCCCGCGGGCCTTGACTCTGACATATGTGCTATAGACTAACCATCCCCACTAAAACATAGTCACACCCAGACACAGACTTCTAATGCTATAGACTAACCATCCCCACTAAAACATAGTCACACCCAGACACAGACTTCTAATGCTATAGACTAACCACTCCCACTAAAACATAGTCACACCCAGACACAGACTTCTAATGCTATAGACTAACCACTCCCACTAAAACATAGTCACACCCAGACACAGACTTCTAATGCTATAGACTAACCACTCCCACTAAAACATAGCCACACCCAGACACAGACTTCTAATGCTATAGACTAACCACTCCCACTAAAACATAGTCACACCCAGACACAGACTTCTAATGCTATAGACTAACCACTCCCACTAAAACATAGCCACACCCAGACACAGACTTCTAATGCTATAGACTAACCACTCCCACTAAAACATAGTCACACCCAGACACAGACTTCTAATGCTATAGACTAACCACTCCCACTAAAACATAGTCACACCCAGACACAGACTTCTAATGCTATAGACTAACCACTCCCACTAAAACATAGTCACACCCAGACACAGACTTCTAATGCTATAGACTAACCACTCCCACTAAAACATAGCCACACCCAGACACAGACTTCTAATGCTATAGACTAACCACTCCCACTAAAACATAGTCACACCCAGACACAGACTTCTAATGCTATAGACTAACCACTCCCACTAAAACATAGCCACACCCAGACACAGACTTCTAATGCTATAGACTAACCACTCCCACTAAAACATAGTCACACCCAGACACAGACTTCTAATGCTATAGACTAACCACTCCCACTAAAACATAGCCACACCCAGACACAGACTTCTAATGCTATAGACTAACCACTCCCACTAAAACATAGTCACACCCAGACACAGACTTCTAATGCTATAGACTAACCACTCCCACTAAAACATAGCCACACCCAGACACAGACTTCTAATGCTATAGACTAACCACTCCCACTAAAACATAGCCACACCCAGACACAGACCTCTAATGCTATAGACTAACCACTCCCACTAAAACATAGTCACACCCAGACACAGACTTCTAATGCTATAGACTAACCACTCCCACTAAAACATAGCCACACCCAGACACAGACTTCTAATGCTATAGACTAACCACTCCCACTAAAACATAGTCACACCCAGACACAGACTTCTAATGCTATAGACTAACCACTCCCACTAAAACATAGCCACACCCAGACACAGACTTCTAATGCTATAGACTAACCACTCCCACTAAAACATAGCCACACCCAGACACAGACTTCTAATGCTATAGACTAACCACTCCCACTAAAACATAGCCACACCCAGACACAGACTTCTAATGCTATAGACTAACCACTCCCACTAAAACATAGCCACACCCAGACACAGACTTCTAATGCTATAGACTAACCACTCCCACTAAAACATAGCCACACCCAGACACAGACTTCTAATGCTATAGACTAACCACTCCCACTAAAACATAGTCACACCCAGACACAGACTTCTAATGCTATAGACTAACCACTCCCACTAAAACATAGTCACACCCAGACACAGACTTCTAATGCTATAGACTAACCACTCCCACTAAAACATAGTCACACCCAGACACAGACTTCTAATGCTATAGACTAACCACTCCCACTAAAACATAGTCACACCCAGACACAGACTTCTAATGCTATAGACTAACCACTCCCACTAAAACATAGCCACACCCAGACACAGACTTCTAATGCTATAGACTAACCACTCCCACTAAAACATAGTCACACCCAGACACAGACTTCTAATGCTATAGACTAACCATCCCCACTAAAACATAGTCACACCCAGACACAGACTTCTAATGCTATAGACTAACCATCCCCACTAAAACATAGTCACACCCAGACACAGACTTCTAATGCTATAGACTAACCACTCCCACTAAAACATAGTCACACCCAGACACAGACTTCTAATGCTATAGACTAACCACTCCCACTAAAACATAGCCACACCCTGACACAGACTTCTAATGCTATAGACTAACCACTCCCACTAAAACATAGTCACACCCAGACACAGACTTCTAATGCTATAGACTAACCACTCCCACTAAAACATAGTCACACCCAGACACAGACTTCTAATGCTATAGACTAACCACTCCCACTAAAACATAGCCACACCCAGACACAGACTTCTAATGCTATAGACTAACCACTACCACTAAAACATAGTCACACCCAGACACCGACTTCTAATGCTATAGACTAACCACTCCCACTAAAACATAGTCACACCCAGACACAGACTTCTAATACTATAGACTAACCACTCCCACTAAAACATAGTCACACCCAGACACAGACTTCTAATGCTATAGACTAACCACTCCCACTATAACATAGCCACACACAGACACAGACTTCTAATGCTATAGACTAACCACTCCCACTAAAACATAGTCACACCCAGACACAGACTTCTAATGCTATAGACTAACCACTCCCAATAAAACATAGTCACACCCAGACACAGACTTCTAATGCTATAGACTAACCACTCCCACTAAAACATAGTCACACACAGACACAGACTTCTAATGCTATAGACTAACCACTCCCACTAAAACATAGTCACACCCAGACACAGACTTCTAATGCTATAGACTAACCATCCCCACTAAAACATAGTCACACCCAGACACAGACTTCTAATGCTATAGACTAACCACTCCCACTAAAACATAGTCACACCCAGGCACAGACTTCTAATGCTATAGACTAACCACTCCCACTAAAACATAGTCACACCCAGGCACAGACTTCTAATGCTATAGACTAACCACTCCCACTAAAACATAGTCACACCCAGACACAGACTTCTAATGCTATAGACTAACCATCCCCACTAAAACATAGCCACACCCAGACACAGACTTATAATGCTATAGACTAACCATCCCCACTAAAACATAGTCACACCCAGACACAGACTTCTAATGCTATAGACTAACCACTCCCACTAAAACATAGCCACACCCAGACACAGACTTCTAATGCTATAGACTAACCACTCCCACTAAAACATAGTCACACCCAGACACAGACTTCTAATGCTATAGACTAACCATCCCCACTAAAACATAGTCACACCCAGACACAGACTTCTAATGCTATAGACTAACCACTCCCACTAAAACATAGCCACACCCAGACACAGACTTCTAATGCTATAGACTAACCACTCCCACTAAAACATAGTCACACCCAGACACAGACTTCTAATGCTATAGACTAACCATCCCCACTAAAACATAGTCACACCCAGACACAGACTTCTAATGCTATAGACTAACCACTCCCACTAAAACATAGCCACACCCAGACACAGACTTCTAATGCTATAGACTAACCACTCCCACTAAAACATAGTCACACCCAGACACAGACTTCTAATGCTATAGACTAACCACTCCCACTAAAACATAGCCACACCCAGACACAGACTTCTAATGCTATAGACTAACCACCCCCACTAAAACATAGCCACACCCAGACACAGACTTCTAATGCTATAGACTAACCATCCCCACTAAAACATAGCCACACCCAGACACAGACTTCTAATGCTATAGACTAACCACTCCCACTATAACATAGCCACACCTAGACACAGACTTCTAATGCTATAGACTAACCATCCCCACTAAAACATAGTCACACCCAGACACAGACTTCTAATGCTATAGACTAACCATCCCCACTAAAACATAGCCACACCCAGACACAGACTTCTAATGCTATAGACTAACAACTCCCACTATAACATAGCCACACCCAGACACAGACTTCTAATGTTATAGACTAACCACTCCCACTAAAACATAGTCACACCCAGACACAGACTTCTAATGCTATAGACTAACCATCCCCACTAAAACATAGCCACACCCAGACACAGACTTCTAATGCTATAGACTAACCATCCCCACTAAAACATAGTCACACCCAGACACAGACTTCTAATGCTATAGACTAACCACTCCCACTAAAACATAGCCACACCCAGACACAGACTTCTAATGCTATAGACTAACCACTCCCACTAAAACATAGTCACACCCAGACACAGACTTCTAATGCTATAGACTAACCATCCCCACTAAAACATAGTCACACCCAGACACAGACTTCTAATGCTATAGACTAACCACTCCCACTAAAACATAGCCACACCTAGACACAGACTTCTAATGCTATAGACTAACCATCCCCACTAAAACATAGTCACACCCAGACACAGACACAGACTTCTAATGCTATAGACTAACCATCCCCACTAAAACATAGCCACACCCAGACACAGACTTCTAATGCTATAGACTAACCATCCCCACTAAAACATAGCCACACCCAGACACAGACTTCTAATGCTATAGACTAACCACTCCCACTAAAACATAGTCACACCCAGACACAGACTTCTAATGCTATAGACTAACCATCCCCACTAAAACATAGCCACACCCAGACACAGACTTCTAATGCTATAGACTAACCATCCCCACTAAAACATAGCCACACCCAGACACAGACACAGACTTCTAATGCTATAGACTAACCATCCCCACTAAAACATAGCCACACCCAGACACAGACTTCTAATGCTATAGACTAACCATCCCCACTAAAACATAGCCACACCCAGACACAGACTTCTAATGCTATAGACTAACCATCCCCACTAAAACATAGTCACACCCAGACACAGACACAGACTTCTAATGCTATAGACTAACCATCCCCACTAAAACATAGCCACACCCAGACACAGACTTCTAATGCTATAGACTAACCATCCCCACTAAAACATAGCCACACCCAGACACAGACTTCTAATGCTATAGACTAACCATCCCCACTAAAACATAGCCACACACAGGACCAAGCAAACCAGGAAATGGACGGATGCCTACATTGACAGTCTGAGTAACTACATGAACAAAATGGAGACAGCACCTCTACATCGCTACATTCAAACCCAGTTTAAGAAAACGGAGACAGTAGTTTGCTATTATTATTATTATTAATTGTAGGTGAGACAGACCAGGTGAGACAGAATGACTGTCTATGGACCAGGTGAGACAGAATGACTGTCTTTGGACCAGGTGAGACAGAATGACTGTCTTTGGACCAGGTGAGACATAATGACTGTCTTTGGACCAGGTGAGACAGATTGACTGTCTATGGACCAGGTGAAACAGAATGACTGTCTTTGGACCAGGTGAGACAGAATGACTGTCTATGGACCAGGTGAGACAGAATGACTGTCTATGGACCAGGTGAGACAGAATGACTGTCTTTGGATCAGGTGAAACAGAATGACTGTCTTTGGACCAGGTGAAACAGAATGACTGTCTTTGGACCAGGTGAGACAGAATGGCTGTCTTTGGACCAGGTGAGACAGACGGTATTTAAAGCTGGGATCCTTAATGGTGAAACAGTCAGGTCCATTTGGGATATTACAACAACAAAGAAGCACCTTCCAACTGTTTTTCCCTCAGACAAAAAAAAAGCAGCATATATCGTTTTTTCCCCTTGATGCACAACAAAACAGCTCTGCTTTGTCAACAAAACCAAAACAATAACAATGGCTGTGGGGACAGTGGCGCTGTTTCCCCTCCTGTGGATTCTATCTTTGAAGTGAGCCAGCCTGGTCTGTGTTAGAGTCAGGGTGAAGGAGGGAGCCAGCCAGCCTGGTCTGTATTAGAGTCAGGGTGAAGGAGGGAGCCAGCCAGCCTGGTCTATATTAGAGTCAGGGTGAAGGAGGGAGCCAGCCTGGTCTGTATTAGAGTCAGGGTGAAGGAGGGAGCCAGCCAGCCTGGTCTGTATTAGTGTCAGGGTGAAGGAGGGAGCCAGCCAGCCTGGTCTATATTAGTCAGGGTGAAGGAGGGAGCCAGTCAGCCTGGTCT
>NC_060186.1:6614612-6624612 GCF_021184085.1 Oncorhynchus gorbuscha
GTCTGAGTGTGTTTGTGTCTGAGTGTGTGTGTGTCTGAGTGTGTGTGTGTCTGAGTGTGTTTGTGTCTGAGTGTGTGTGTGTGTGTGTGTGTGTGTGTGTGTGTGTGTGTGTGTGTCTGTGTGTGTGTGTGTGTGTGTGTGTGTGTGTGTGTGTGTGTGTGTGTGTGTGTGTGTGTGTGTGTGTGTGTGTGTGTGTGTGTGTGTGTGTGTGTGTTTGTGTCTGAGTGTGTGTGTGTGACAACTTCCTGTGTTGAGATATACCCAGCATTCTCAGGGTCATATACAGACAGAAGACGAGTCGCCGTAGCACCGGGACAACGGTAATATCATGGTGGTGGAGAGAGAGAGGACTGATTCTGTGAGAGGCTGCAGATATGAAGGACTGGGGTTCAGATCAGTTTGACAGGAAAGTAGAGGACATGAGAGGACAGGAGACGGTGAGAGGGATGTTACTGATGGGAGGACACCTGAGATGGGAGGACACCTGAGATGGGAGGACACCTGAGATGGGAGGACACCTGAGATGGGAGGACACCTGAGATGGGAGGACACCTGAGATGGGAGGACACCTGAGATGGGAGGATACCTGTTCTAGGGTTGCATCCCAAATGTCGCTCCTATTGACCAGAGCCCTGTGGACTGAGACATAATGCCCCTATCTGGGTGTCCGTGCTCCTTCGGTGTTCCTACTGGCCACAGGGTCGTTCTCCCTCCTCTCTCCCATCCTCCACCCCCAGGACCGTGCATTAGTTCTGGCTGCTTGGAGCCCAACAGAGCCTCACCTCCTAGATCACCCTGCAGACTCCAGGGACCCTCACGCTGCCACAGTTTCATCAATCTTCCCCGTGCTGGCAGGCTACTGTGGCCCGTGGGGACGCCAGAATGGCCCCCGTCAGACATGGCCACCTGCCTTGAGCATTCAGAGAAGCAATAGAAGCTGCTCAGTGCTGTGTTCTTCAGACATGTAGTTACTACTGTACTGGGTTCCCTCCAGTTACTACTGTACTGGGTTCACACTACTACCTCCCTCCAGTTACTACTGTACTGGGTTCCCTCCAGTTACTACTGTACTGGGTTCCCTCCAGTTACTACTGTACTGGGTTCACACTACTACCTCCCTCCAGTTACTACTGTACTGGGTTCCCTCCAGTTAATACTGTACTGGGTTCACACTACTACCTCCCTCCAGTTACTACTGTACTGGGTTCCCTCCAGTTACTACTGTACTGGGTTCACACTACTACCTCCCTCCAGTTACTACTGTACTGGGTTCACACTGCTACCTCCCTCCAGTTACTACTGTACTGGGTTCACACTACTACCTCCCTCCAGTTACTACTGTACTGGGTTCACACTACTACCTCCCTCCAGTTACTACTGTACTGGGTTCCCTCCAGTTACTACTGTACTGGGTTCACACTGCTACCTCCCTCCAGTTACTACTGTACTGGGTTCCCTCCAGTTACTACTGTACTGGGTTCACACTGCTACCTCCCTCCAGTTACTACTGTACTGGGTTCACACTACTACCTCCCTCCAGTTACTACTGTACTGGGTTCACACTACTACCTCCCTCCAGTTACTACTGTACTGGGTTCACACTACTACCTCCCTCCAGTTACTACTGTACTGGGTTCACACTGCTACCTCCCTCCAGTTACTACTGTACTGGGTTCCCTCCAGTTACTACTGTACTGGGTTCACACTGCTACCTCCCTCCAGTTACTACTGTACTGGGTTCACACTACTACCTCCCTCCAGTTACTACTGTACTGGGTTCACACTACTACCTCCCTCCAGTTACTACTGTACTGGGTTCACACTACTACCTCCCTCCAGTTACTACTGTACTGGGTTCACACTGCTACCTCCCTCCAGTTACTACTGTACTGGGTTCACACTACTACCTCCCTCCAGTTACTACTGTACTGGGTTCACACTGCTACCTCCCTCCAGTTACTACTGTACTGGGTTCACACTACTACCTCCCTCCAGTTACTACTGTACTGGGTTCACACTACTACCTCCCTCCAGTTACTACTGTACTGGGTTCACACTGCTAACTCCCTCCAGTTACTACTGTACTGGGTTCACACTACTACCTCCCTCCAGTTACTACTGTACTGGGTTCACACTACTACCTCCCTCCAGTTACTACTGTACTGGGTTCACACTACTACCTCCCTCCAGTTACTACTGTACTGGGTTCACACTGCTACCTCCCTCCAGTTACTACTGTACTGGGTTCACACTGCTACCTCCCTCCAGTTACTACTGTACTGGGTTCCCCCCAGTTACTACTGTACTGGGTTCACACTACTACCTCCCTTCAGTTACTACTGTACTGGGTTCCCTCCAGTTACTACTGTACTGGGTTCCCTCCAGTTACTACTGTACTGGGTTCCCTCCAGTTACTACTGTACTGGGTTCACACTACTACCTCCAGTTACTACTGTACTGGGTTCCCTCCAGTTACTACTGTACTGCGTTCACACTACTACCTCCAGTTACTACTGTACTGGGTTCCCTCCAGTTACTACTGTACTGGGTTCACTCTACTACCTCCAGTTACTACTGTACTGGGTTCCCACTACTACCTCCAGTTACTACTGTACTGGGTTCACACTACTACCTCCCTCCAGTTAATATTGTACTGGGTTCCCTCCAGTTACTACTGTACTGGGTTCACACTACTACCTCCCTCCAGTTACTACTGTACTGGGTTCACACTACTACCTCCCTCCAGTTACTACTGTACTGGGTTCACACTACTACCTCCCTCCAGTTACTACTGTACTGGGTTCACACTACTACCCCCAGTTACTACTGTACTGGGTTCACACTACTACCTCCCTCCAGTTACTACTGTACTGGGTTCCCTCCAGTTACTACTGTACTGGGTCCCCACTACTACCTCCCTCCAGTTACTACTGTACTGGGTTCACACTACTACCCCCAGTTACTACTGTACTGGGTTCACACTACTACCTCCCTCCAGTTACTACTGTACTGGCTTCACACTACTACCTCCCTCCAGTTACTACTGTACTGGCTTCACACTACTACCTCCCTCCAGTTACTACTGTACTGGGTTCCCTCCAGTTACTACTGTACTGGGTCCCCACTACTACCTCCAGTTACTGCTGTACTGGCTTCACACTACTACCTCCCTCCAGTTACTACTGTACTGGGTTCACACTACTACCCCCAGTTACTACTGTACTGGGTTCACACTACTACCTCCCTCCAGTTACTACTGTACTGGGTTCCCTCCAGTTACTACTGTACTGGGTCCCCACTACTACCTCCAGTTACTGCTGTACTGGCTTCACACTACTACCTCCCTCCAGTTACTACTGTACTGGGTTCCCTCCAGTTACTACTGTACTGGGTCCCCACTACTACCTCCAGTTACTGCTGTACTGGCTTCACACTACTACCTCCCTCCAGTTACTACTGTACTGGGTTCACACTACTACCCCCAGTTACTACTGTACTGGGTTCACACTACTACCTCCCTCCAGTTACTACTGTACTGGGTCCCCACTACTACCTCCAGTTACTGCTGTACTGGCTTCACACTACTACCTCCCTCCAGTTACTACTGTACTGGGTTCCCTCCAGTTACTACTGTACTGGGTCCCCACTACTACCTCCAGTTACTGCTGTACTGGCTTCACACTACTACCTCCCTCCAGTTACTACTGTACTGGGTTCCCTCCAGTTACTACTGTACTGGGTCCCCACTACTACCTCCAGTTACTACTGTACTGGGTCCCCACTACTACCTCCAGTTACTACTGTACTGGGTCCCCACTACTACCTCCAGTTACTACTGTACTGGCTTCACACTACTACCTCCCTCCAGCCTCTTTTACACACTCTCTGATCAGTCATGTAGATCTAGACACACAGAGAGAGAGATGGGGAGAGAGAGAGATGGGGAGAGAGACAGAGAGAGAGAGAGAGAGAGAGAGAGAGAGAGAGAGAGAGAGAGAGAGAGAGAGAGAGAGAGAGAGAGAGAGACAGAGAGAGAGAGAGAGAGACAGAGAGTGTGTATGTGTGTGGCATTGTGTGTGTTGTGTGTGTGTGTGTGTGTGTGTGTGTGTGTGTGTGTGTGTGTGTGTGTGTGTGTGTGTGTGTGTGTGTGTGTGTGTGTGTGTGTGTGTGTGTGTGTGTGTGTGTGTGTGTGTGTGTGTGTGTGTGTGTGTGTGTGTGTGTGTGTGTGAGAGCGTGATGGTTCAATGTACATTGTTGCTATGACTCTGCCTGGAGTGTTTAAAAAGGAACAATCACCTACCATCCTGCCACAGGCAAACTGCTAATATTATGTTATCAGAGGTCCCATCTCCACGCACCGCTAGGCTTAACATACAATAAACAAACCAGGCATGACACGCGTCAGCAGGGCTGATTCCACAACGGTGAGGCCAGCTAGGCTAATAACCATTATGGAAATAGGGGGTATTAATAGTTATTGAGTAATCCCTGCCACCTCTACCATCCAACACACTGTAAAGCTAAAGGTTGGTGAGTGTGTGTGTGCTAAATACCAATAATGGGTCATGTAAACCGGTCCTGAACACCATTTCTCTCATTGTTCCACAGTTATACTGAAATCCTGCCAGGTTATGTTCTGTCTACATGGTATCCTGTCTACATGGTATACTGCTGGGTTATGTTCTGTCAACATGGTATCCTGTCTACATGGTATACTGCTGGGTTATGTTCTGTCTACATGGTATCCTGTCTACATGGTATCCTGTTGGGTTATGTTCTGTCAACATGGTATCCTGTCTACATGGTATACTGTTGGGTTATGTTCTGTCTACATGGTATCCTGTCTACATGGTATCCTGTTGGGTTATGTTCTGTCAACATGGTATCCTGTCTACATGGTATCCTGCTGGGTTATGTTCTGTCTACATGGTATCCTGTCTACATGGTATACTGCTGGGTTATGTTCTGTCTACATGGTATCCTATCTACATGGTATCATGTCTACATGGTATCCTGCTGGGTTATGTTCTGTCTACATGGTATCCTGCTGGGTTATGTTCTGTCTACATGGTATCCTATCTACATGGTATCCTGTCTACATGGTATCCTGTCTACAAGGTATACTGCTGGGTTATGTTCTGTCTACATGGTATCCTGTCTACATGGTATCATGTCTACATGGTATCCTGCTGGGTTATGTTCTGTCTACATGGTATCCTGTCTATGTGGTATCCTGTCTACATGATATCCTGCTGGGTTATGTTCTGTCTACATGGTATCCTGCTGGGTTATGTTCTGTCTACATGGTATCCTGTCAGGTTATGTTCTGTCTACATGGTATCCTATCTACATGGTATCCTATCTACATGGTATCCTGTCTACATGGTATCCTGCTGGGTTATGTTATTTCTACATGGTATCCTGTCTACATGGTATCCTGTCAGGTTATGTTCTGTCTACATGGTATCCTGTCTACATGGTATCCTGTCTACATGGTATCCTGCTGGGTTATGTTCTGTCTACATGGTATCCTGTCTACATGGTATCCTGTCTACATAGTATCCTGTCTACATGGTATCCTGTCAGGTTATGTTGGGTGTCTTAATGTTTAAAGTATCATACTGGGTTATGATCATACTGGGTTCTGGTCCTTCTGTAGCTCAGTTGGTAGAGCATGGCGCTTGTAACGCCAGGGTAGTGGGTTCAATTCCCGGACCACCCATACGTAGAATGTATGCACACATGACTGTAAGTCGCTTTGGATAAAAGCGTCTGCTAAATGTCATATATTATTATTATTATATATTATTATAAACTGTTGGGTGTCTTAATGTTTAAAGTATCATACTGGGTTATGATCATACTGGGTTATGATCCTACTGGGTTATGATCATACTGGGTTATGATCATACTGGGTTCTGCTCCAGTATAAACTGTTGGTTATCTTAATGTTTAAATAAAGTATCATACTGGGTTATGATACTACTGGGTTATGATCCTACTGGGTTATGATCCTACTGGGTTCTGCTCCAGTATAAAGTGTTGGGTGTCTTAATGTTTGAATAAGATGGCACAGCGGACAGGAATAATCACTAGGTGAAATGACGTGTGGGCAAATGACTGGTTTTAGTTCTTCCCTTCCCCTGAAGTCATGCTGGGTGAAGTGTGTGTGTGTGTGTGTGTGTGTGTGTGTGTGTGTGTGTGTGTGTGTGTGTGTGTGTGTGTGTGTGTGTGTGTGTGTGTGTGTGTGTGTGTGTGTGTGTGTGTGTGTGTGTGTGTGTGTGTGTGTGTGTGTGTGAGTGCGTGCGTGCGTGCGTGTGTGTGCGTGCGTGCGTGCGTGCGTGTGTGTGTCAGACCTGGGAAGACTATAGTTTTAACTACGCTTTGTTGGAAGGTAACTCTTTTATTTGAATGCGGATCCCCAAAAATTACAACTTTTCCTTATTATATTTCCTTTCCTTTCAACACATAATAGCCATATTTTGTAACTGTTAGCATTCTCAGTAACACTAAACATGAAACTGTTCTTGTTTCTATGTAATAAAACTGTGATTACTTATGGAGCAACATTTTATTTGTTGTTATATGATACTATGGTAACTGCAGTTTAATTGAAGAGCAATGAGATTAGAGGTTTTTGTCACTACTGTAAACAAGAGGAATAGTGACTGTTCTTTATTCCACTTATGTAATAACGTCATTCGGGGCGGCAGCGTAGCCTAGTGGTTAAGAGCGTTGGACTAGTAACCGGAAGGTTGTGAGTTCAAACCCCCGAGCTGACAAGGTACAAATCTGTCGTTCTGCCCCTGAACAGGCAGTTAACCCACTGTTCCCAGGCCGTCATTGAAAATAAGAATATGTTCTTAACTGACTTGCCTGGTAAAATAAAAAAATATATAAAAAATATATATTAAAATGCCATTATAAATCCCTTTCCAAAGTCCTGTGTAACATCAATGTTGCTATTGTTATAATCGCAAAATGACTCCCATATATACAAGACCTGGATGTCAAGTGTCTGGCGGATTACCTTGTCTCTCTCATGAGGAACACATATCTGTTCGCCATTTTAAATCTCATTGTGAACATATATCTCTATCTATCTGTAAAGCTGAAAAAGCGGCCTGCTTTACCGCTGAGGGGTCCCTCATTCTAGGATTTATGCTCCAGTGGAGTCTGAAATTGATAAACGACACCCTCGATAAAGACGAGCAATAATGACTGTATAACAATCGGCAGTTCAAGTACTGAGCTACACTGAGTGTGCGAAACATTAAGAACACCTTCCTAATAGTCAGTTGCACCCCCTCTCTTGCCCCTCAGAACAGCCTCAATTCATCGGGTCGTGGACCACACAAGGTGTGGAAGGCGTTCCACAGGGACAGTGGCCCATGTTGACCTCAGTGTTTCCTACAAACGTGTTGATTTGGCTGGATGTCCTTTGGGGCCGGAGTCTGCACCTTTGGGGGGGGGGTACTGTCACGCCCTGACCTTAGAGATATTTTTATTCTCTATGTTTGGTTGGTCAGGGTGTGACTCTATGTTCTTTATTTCTATGTTTTGGCCGGGGTATGGTTCTCATTCAGGGACAGGTGTCTATCGTTGTCTCTGATTGGGAATCATACTTAGGCAGCCTGTTTTGTAACCTTAGTTTTGTGGGATGTTGTTTTTGTACAGCTCTGTGTCGCCTACCGAACGTTACGTTCCTTTTCCTTTGTTTTTAGGTGTTCATTTTTAATAAGGACAAAATGTACGCCTACCACCCTGCACCTTGGTCCCATCATTTCCACGAGCGTAACAGTGTGTGAGGAGTGGACCTGGTTCTAGATCACAGAGTCATTCAATTAATTGTTGTTCAATGAACAAACATTTACCTCCTCTCATCTCCCACATACATCCACCTCCACCTCCACAGCCCTAGGAAGCCTCCTCTCCCACATACATCCACCTCCACATCCACAGCCCTAAGAAGCCTCCTCTCATCTACCACATACATCCACATCCACAAGAGGCCTCATCTCCCACATACATCCACCTCCACCTCCACAGCCCTAAGAAGCCTCCTCTCATCTCACACATACATCCACCTCCACCTCCACAGCCCTAAGAAGCTTCCTCTCATCTCACACATACATCCACCTCCACCTCCACAGCCCTAAGAAGCCTCCTCTCATCTCACACATACATCCACCTCCACCTCCACAGCCCTAAGAAGCCTCCTCTCATCTCACACATACATCCACCTCCACCTCCACAGCTCTAAGAAGCCTCCTCTCATCTCACACATACATCCACCCCCACATCCACAGCCCTAAGAAGCCTCCTCTCATCTCCAACATACATCCACATCCACCTCCACATCCACAGCCCTAAGAAGCAACTTCTCGTCTCTTGAGTGTACATCCACAGGAAAACAGAGATGACTTTAGGCTATTTAACTTACAAACATAAAGCTGAATGGTGATCGATTTTCACAGGAGGATTTGCACCTCAAATGTACTTCAAATAGCAACATTTTACTGCAATCTCCTTAGGGATAAAGGAATCCTGCCTAGCAGACTGCAGGGAGACAGAGATGTTCATTTTCAATGCATCGGGAGACAGAATACAGTAACTGTAACTACAGTAGTGTCATAGAATAGAGTTGGACCAATAGAATGTCATCTTGACATTCTAAGAGACAGTATATCTACAGTAGTGTCATCTGGACATTCTAACAGACAGTATAACTACAGTAGTGTCATCTGGACATTCTAACAGACAGTATATCTACAGTAGTGTCATCTGGACATTCTAACAGACAGTATAACTACAGTAGTGTCATCTTGACATTCTAAGAGACAGCATAACTACAGTAGTGTCATCTGGACATTCTAACAGACAGCATAACTACAGTAGTGTCATCTTGACATTCTAAGAGACAGCATAACTACAGTAGTGTCATCTGGACATTCTAACAGACAGTATAACTACAGCATAACTACAGTAGTGTCATCTGGACATTCTAACAGACAACATAACTACAGTAGTGTCATCTGGACATTCTAACAGACAGCATAACTACAGTAGTGTCATCTGGACATTCTAACAGACAGTATAACTACAGTAGTGTCATCTGGACATTCTAACAGACAGTATAACTACAGTAGTGTCATCTGGACATTCTAACAGACAGTATAACTACAGTAGTGTCATCTGGACATTCCAACAGACAGCATAACTACAGTAGTGTCATCTGAACATTCTAACAGACAGCATAACTACAGTAGTGTCATCTGGACATTCTAACAGACAGTATAACTACAGTAGTGTCATCTGGACATTCTAACAGACAGCATAACTACAGTAGTGTCATCTGGACATTCTAACAGACAGTATAACTACAGTAGTGTCATCTGGACATTCTAACAGACAGTATAACTACAGTAGTGTCATCTTGACATTCTAAGAGACAGCATAACTACAGTAGTGTCATCTTGACATTCTAACAGACAGCATAACTACAGTAGTGTCATCTGGACATTCTAACAGACAGTATAACTACAGTAGTGTCATCTTGACATTCTAACAGACAGCATAACTACAGTAGTGTCATCTGGACATTCTAACAGACAGTATAACTACAGTAGTGTCATCTGGACATTCTAACAGACAGCATAACTACAGTAGTGTCATCTGGACATTCTAAGAGACAGTATAACTACAGCATAACTACAGTAGTGTCATCTGGACATTCTAACAGACAGTATAACTACAGTAGTGTCATCTGGACATTCTAACAGACAGTATAACTACAGTAGTGTCATCTGGACATTCTAACAGACAGTATAACTACAGTAGTGTCATCTGGACATTCTAACAGACAGTATAACTACAGTAGTGTCATCTGGACATTCTAACAGACAGTATAACTACAGTAGTGTCATCTGGACATTCTAACAGACAGTATAACTACAGTAGTGTCATCTGGACATTCTAACAGACAGTATAACTACAGTAG
>NC_060186.1:6632112-6644612 GCF_021184085.1 Oncorhynchus gorbuscha
CAGATCTACAGATGGAAATCACTCAGGAGAGAGAGACAGAGAGAGAGACAGAGAGCAAGAGAGAGAGCGTGTGAGGGAAAGAGAGAGAGAAAGAGAGAGCGTGCGAGGGAAAGAGAGAGAGAGAGAGACAGAGAGAGAGCGTGTGAGGGAAAGAGAGAGAGAGAGACAGAGAGAGAGAGAGAGAGAGAGAGAGAGCGTGTGAGGGAAAGAGAGAGAGAGAGAGCGTGTGAGGGAAAGAGAGAGAGACAGCGAGAGAGAGCGTGTGGGGGAAAGAGAGAGAGACAGAGAGAGAGAGAGTGAGAGCGAGTGTGAGGGAAAGAGAGAGAGGGAGAGCGTGTGAGGGAAAGAGAGAGCGTGTGAGGGAAAGCGAGAGAGACAGAGAGAGAGTGAGAGCGAGTGTGAGGGAAAGAGAGAGAGGGAGAGCGTGTGAGGGAAAGAGAGAGAGCGTGTGAGGGAAAGAGAGAGAGCGTGTGAGGGAAAGAGAGAGAGAGAGAGGGAGAGAGAGAGTGAGAGCGAGTGTGAGGGAAAGAGAGAGAGAGTGTGTGAGGAAAAGAGAGAGAGAGAGAGAGCGTGTGAGGGAAAGAGAGAGAGAGAGAGCGTGTGAGGGAAAGAGAGAGAGGGAGGGGGAAAGAGAGGGAGAGAGAGAGAGATGGAAAGAGAGAGAGAGGGAGAGGGAGAGGGATAGAATGGGGATATTTACTGAGAGGCTATCCAAGGCACAGAGGGATTATTTATACTTGTTTTGTGTTTCAGTTTGAGGTTGTCCATTGATGTGTGATCCAGCCAGAGGATTTCTGCCCCCTTATAGTTCACTCTACAAACAATACAGCACTCTGAAATACACAGTATGTATATACAGTACAGCACTCTGAAAACACACAGTATGTATATACAGTAATGCACTCTGAAAACACACAGTATGTATATACAGTACTGCACTCTGAAAACACACAGTATGTATATACAGTACTGCACTCTGAAAACACACAGTATGTATATACAGTACAGCACTCTGAAAACACACAGTATGTATATACAGTACTGCACTCTGAAAACACACAGTATGTATATACAGTACAGCACTCTGAAAACACACAGTATGTATATACAGTACAGCACTCTGAAAACACACAGTATGTATATACAGTACTGCACTCTGAAAACATACAGTATGTATATACAGTACTGCACTCTGAAAACACACAGTATGTATATACAGTACTGCACTCTGAAAACACACAGTATGTATATACAGTACTGCACTCTGAAAACACACAGTATGTATATACAGTACAGCACTCTGAAAACACACAGTATGTATATACAGTACAGCACTCTGAAAACACACAGTATGTATATACAGTACAGCACTCTGAAAACACACAGTATGTATATACAGTACTGCACTCTGAAAACACACAGTATGTATATACAGTACTGCACTCTGAATACACACAGTATGTATATACAGTACAGCACTCTGAAAACACACAGTATGTATATACAGTACAGCACTCTGAAAACACACAGTATGTATATACAGTACTGCACTCTGAAAACACACAGTATGTATATACAGTACTGCAATAGCTTCATATAACCTGCAACACTATTTGATGAATACAATTAAGCAATAAGGCACATGGGGGTGTGGTATATGGCCAATATACCACGGCTCAGGGCTGTTCCTATCAACAACGCAACACAGAGTGCCTGGACACAGCCCTCAGCCCTGGTATATTAGCAATAAACCACAGCGGTGCCTTATTGCTATTATAAACTGGTTACCAACGTAATTAGAGCATTACAAATGAATGGTATACGGTCTGATATACCATGACTTTCAGCCAATCAGCATTCAGGGCTCCAACCACCCAGTTTATAATATACAGTACAGTGTATTCAGACCCCTTACAGTACAGTGTATTCAGACCCCTTACAGTACAGTGTATTCAGACCCCTTACAGTACAGTGTATTCAGACCCCTTACAGTACAGTGTATTCAGACCCCTTACAGTACAGTGTATTCAGACCCCTTACAGTACAGTGTATTCAGACCCCTTACAGTACAGTGTATTCAGACCCCTTACAGTACAGTGTATTCAGACCCCTTACAGTACAGTGTATTCAGACCCCTTACAGTACAGTGTATTCAGACCCCTTACAGTACAGTGTATTCAGACCCCTTACAGTACAGTGTATTCAGACCCCTTACAGTACAGTGTATTCAGACCCCTTACAGTACAGTGTAGTCAGACCCCTTACAGTACAGTGTATTCAGACCCCTTACAGTGTACAGACCCTGTACAGTGTCAGACCCCTTACAGTACAGTGTATCAGACCCCTTACAGTACAGTGTATTCAGACCCCTTACAGTACAGTGTAGTCAGACCCCTTACAGTACAGTGTATTCAGACCCCTTACAGTACAGTGTATTCAGACCCCTTACAGTACAGTGTATTCAGACCCCTTACAGTACAGTGTATTCAGACCCCTTACAGTACAGTGTATTCAGACCCCTTACAGTACAGTGTATCAGACCCCTTACAGTACAGTGTAGTCAGACCCCTTACAGTGCAGTGTAGTCAGACCCCTGTACAGTGTAGTCAGACCCCTTACAGTACAGTGTATTCAGACCCCTTACAGTACAGTGTATTCAGACCCCTTACAGTACAGTGTATTCAGACCCCTTACAGTACAGTGTATTCAGACCCCTTACAGTACAGTGTATTCAGACCCCTTACAGTACAGTGTATTCAGACCCCTTACAGTACAGTGTATTCAGACCCCTTACAGTACAGTGTATTCAGACCCCTTACAGTACAGTGTATTCAGACCCCTTACAGTACAGTGTATTCAGACCCCTTACAGTACAGTGTATTCAGACCCCTTACAGTACAGTGTATTCAGACCCCTTACAGTACAGTGTATTCAGACCCCTTACAGTACAGTGTATTCAGACCCCTTACAGTACAGTGTATTCAGACCCCAGTACAGTTAGACAGTACAGTGTAGTCAGACCCCTTACAGTACAGTGTATTCAGACCCCTTACAGTACAGTGTATTCAGACCCCTTACAGTACAGTGTATTCAGACCCCTTACAGTACAGTGTATTCAGACCCCTTACAGTACAGTGTATTCAGACCCCTTACAGTACAGTGTATTCAGACCCCTTACAGTACAGTGTATTCAGACCCCTTACAGTACAGTGTATTCAGACCCCTTACAGTACAGTGTATTCAGACCCCTTACAGTACAGTGTATTCAGACCCCTTACAGTGTACAGACCCCTACAGTACAGTGTATTCAGACCCCTTACAGTACAGTGTATTCAGACCCCTTACAGTACAGTGTATTCAGACCCCTTACAGTACAGTGTAGTCAGACCCCTTACAGTACAGTGTATTCAGACCCCTTACAGTACAGTGTATTCAGACCCCTTACAGTACAGTGTATTCAGACCCCTTACAGTACAGTGTAGTCAGACCCCTTACAGTACAGTGTATTCAGACCCCTTACAGTACAGTGTATTCAGACCCCTTACAGTACAGTGTATTCAGACCCCTTACAGTACAGTGTATTCAGACCCCTTACAGTACAGTGTATTCAGACCCCTTACAGTACAGTGTAGTCAGACCCCTTACAGTACAGTGTATTCAGACCCCTTACAGTACAGTGTATTCAGACCCCTTACAGTACAGTGTATTCAGACCCCTTACAGTACAGTGTATTCAGACCCTTAACTCCACATTTTGTTACATTACAGCCGCATTCTAAAATTGATACCCATAATGACAAAGTAAAGACAGGTTTTTAGAAATTTGTGCAAATTTATATATCTATATATATCTATATATATATATAAAAATGGAAATATCCCTTTTACATAAGTATTCAGACCCTTTACTCAGTGCTTTGTTGAAGCACCTTTGGCAGCGATTACAGCCTCAAGTCTTCTTGGGTATGAAGCTACAAGCTTGGCACATCTGTATTTGGGGAGTTTCTCCCGTTCATCTCTGCAGATCCTCTCAAGCTCTATCAGATTGGATGGGGAGCATCGCTGCACAGCTATTTTCAGGTCTCTCCAGAGATGTTCAATCGGGTTCAAGTCCGGGCTCTGGCTGGGCCAATCAAGGACATTCAGAGAATTGTCCCGAAGCCACTCCGGTGTTGTCTTGGCTGTTTGCTTAAGGTCTTTGTCCTGTTGGAATGTGAACATTCGCAGGCCCCAGTGTGAGGTCCTGAGCGCTCTGGAGCAGATCTCTCTGTACTTTTCTCTGTTCATCTATCCCTCGATCCTGACTAGTCTCCCAGTCCCTGCTACTGAAAAACGTCCCCACAGCATGACATTGCGACCGCCATGCTTCACCGTAGGGATGGTGCCAGGTTTCCTCCAGATGTGACGCTTGGCATTTAGGAGAAAGAGTTCATTATTGGTTTCATCAGAGCAGAGAACCTTGTTTTTCATGGTCTGATAGTCCTTTAGTGCCTTTTGTCAAACTCCAAGCAGGCTGTCATGTGTCTTTTACTGAGGAGTGGCTTCCATCTGGCCACTACCATAAAGGCCTAATTGGTGGAGTGCTGCAGAGATGGTTGTCCTTCTGGAAGGTTCTCCCATCTCCACAGAGGACCTCTGGAGCTCTGTCAGAGTGACCATTGGGTTCTTGGTCACCTCCCTGACCAAGGCCCTGCTCCCCAGATTGCTCAGTTTGTCCTGGCGGCCAGCTCTAGGAAGAGTCTTGGTGGTTCCAAACTTCTTCCATTTAAGAATGATGGAGGCCACTGTGTTCTTGGGGACATTCAACGCTGCAGAAATGTTTTGGTACCCTTCCCCCGATCTGTGCCTCGACACAATCCTGTCTCGGAGCTCTACGGACACTTCCTTTGACCTTATGGCTTGGTTTTTGCTCTGACATGCACTGTCAACTGTGAGACCTTTATATAGACAGGGGTGTGTCTTTCCAAATCATGTCCAATCAATTGAATTTACCACAAGTGGACTGTAATCAAGTTGTAGAAACATCTCAAGGGTGATAAATGGAAACAGGATGCACCTGAGCTCAATTTCTAGTCTCATAGGAAAGGGTCTGAATACTTATGTAAATAAGGTATTTAACAAAATATATATATATATACAAAAATGTCTAAAACCTGTTTTCGCTTTGTTATTATGCTGTATTGTATGTATATTGATGGCTGTAACGTACCAACATGTGGAACAAGTGAAGGGGTCTGAATACTCCCCGAGTGCACTGTAAACACCAAGCATCAACGAGAGACGTGAGGAGTCCCAAATGGCACCCTATTCCCTAGGATGTGTCCCAAGTGGCACCCTATTCCCTAGGATGTGTCCCAAATGGCACCCTATTCCCTACGTAGAGTACTTCTTTTAACCAGGGCCCTCTCAGTAAGGATCAGAAGTAGTGCATCATACAGGGAACAGGGTCTGGAAGGATCGCGGCAGGTTTTAATGTTAAATCTTCTCCACACGTATTTACAACAGCAGCAGCTTGTTCCTTTCAGTTGAAGGAGACTATTGGGAGAGATATGTCTGTTTAACTCTCTCTCTCTCTCTCTCTCTCTCTCTCTCTCTCTCTCTCTCTCTCTCTCTCTCTCTCTCTCTCTCTCTCTCTCTCTCTCTTTCTCCATCTCTCTCTCTCTCTCTCTCTCTCACTCTCTCTCACTTTCTCAATCTCTCTCTATCTCACTCTCTCTCTCTCTCTCTCTCTATCTCATCTCACTCTCTCTCTCTCTGGGTTTGAGTCTTGTTTTAAAATAAACAGAAGCCGACTGTCAGACTCCCTTATCCCAGATCTCTGCCTGGTGCTGGATGTCTAATTACACATCGATGTACTATTAACATCTGGTCTTTGCTGCGGCGGAGGAAACAGTGGAACACACCAGGAACACTGTCCTATCATTCTCTGTGTGTGTGTGTGTGTGTGTGTGTGTGTGTGTGTGTGTGTGTGTGTGTGTGTGTGTGTGTGTGTGTGTGTGTGTGTGTGTGTGTGTGTGTGTGTGTGTGTGTGTGTGTGTGTGTGTGTGTGTGTGTGTGTGTGTGTGTGTGTGTGTGTGTGTGTGTGTGTGTGTGTGTGTGTGTGTGTGTGTGTGTGTGTGTGTGTCCAACACAGCCAAAACAGCTAGGGGTACTTATTGCTAACACAAACAACATGTTTATACAGTTCATTACCATTGTGTGATATACAGGGGAGACCCCATAGGAGAGCCTTAAAGGGGCAGTGCTGTATTTTGAGACAGGCTTGAATATGCATCAGAAGCCAATAGACAGAGTGTAGCCTACATTTTAATCTGATCCTCTCTAGTAAAAAAACATGTTTTAATGCATTTTATTTTGTAAAGTGGTTCCTTGGATCATACAATGATGTAGAAATGGTCTTTCAGGCCTTTTCTGAGGCGGGGGGGACAAGTTACTTGAGCTTTCAGAGAAACACATCTGGTAACCAAAGGACAAGCCCCAGTCAACCCCAGGGCTGAGACAAGCTGTGTTACCACCTCTGGCCACTGGGGGAGCTGTTTGCTAGGAACCATAGACAGAGTGGGGAGAATGGGAAGGTGATGTAAAGTGTTGTTGTGATCCAGAAACGTCTCTACATTTACCAGTTACTACACTGACCTGGTCTAATGTATAGGTTACACTAGTTACTACACTGACCTGGTCTAACGTATAGGTTACACTAGTTACTACACTGACCTGGTCTAATGTATAGGTTACACTAGTTACTACACTGACCTGGTCTAACGTATAGGTTACACTAGTTACTACACTGACCTGGTCTAATGTATAGGTTACACTAGTTACTACACTGACCTGGTCTAATGTATAGGTTACACTAGTTACTACACTGACCTGGTCTAATGTATAGGTTACACTAGTTACTACACTGACCTGGTATAATGTATAGGTTACACCAGTTACTACACTCACCTGGTATAATGTATAGGTGACACTAGTTACTACACTGACCTGGTATAATGTATAGGTTACACTAGTTACTACACTGACCTGGTCTAATGTATAGGTTACACTAGTTACTACACTGACCTGGTCTAACGTATAGGTTACACTAGTTACTACACTGACCTGGTCTAATGTATAGGTTACACTAGTTACTACACTGACCTGGTCTAATGTATAGGTTACACTAGTTACTACACTGACCTGGTCTAATGTATAGGTTACACTAGTTACTACACTGACCTGGTCTAATGTATAGGTTACACTAGTTACTACACTGACCTGGTATAATGTATAGGTTACACTAGTTACTACACTGACCTGGTCTAATGTATAGGTTACACTAGTTACTACACTGACCTGGTCTAACGTATAGGTTACACCAGTTACTACACTGACCTGGTCTAATGTATAGGTTACACTAGTTACTACACTGACCTGGTCTAATGTATAGGTTACACTAGTTACTACACTGATCTGGTATAATGTATAGGTTACACTAGTTACTACACTGACCTGGTATAATGTATAGGTTACACTAGTTACTACACTGACCTGGTCTAATGTATAGGTTACCAAGGTTACCAAGGGTTACATATGAGAGTGAAGGTCTAGAAATCCAGTGAAATCCCTCCCTCCCTCCCTCCGCCCCTCCCTCCCTCCCTCCCTCCCTCCCTCCCTCCCTCCCTCCCTCCCTCCCTCCCTCCCTCCCTCCCTCCCTCCCTCCCTCCCTCCCTCCCTCCCTCCGCCCTCCCTCCTCCCTCCCTCCCTCCCTCCCTCCCTCCCTCCGCCACTCCCTCCCTCCCTCCCTCCCTCCGCCACTCCCTCTCCATCCATCCATCCATCCATCCATCCATCCATCCATCCATCCATCCATCCATCCATTCATCCAACTGTTAAACTGTTGTCCTCTCTTAACCAACTTTATGTCTTCCCAATGCTGCATTGTGTTTCCAAGGCAACAGGCTGGTAAATTTAGAGACTGAGTGGTACATTGTGTGTGTGTGTGTGTTTCCATTTGTGTATGTGTGTGGGTGCGTGCATGATGTGTATGTGTGTAGGAAGGAGAGATGGTGTTAAAAATACCTAATGGAACATGTGAGACAGATAACAGTGAATAACAGATGCAAACGGGTGATATTAAAAACTTGAGCCCTGACATGATGTCCTGAACCCTGACATGATGTCCTGAGCCCTGACATGATGTCCTGAACCCTGACATGATGTCCTGAGCCCTGACATGATGTCCTGACATGTTGTCCTGACATGTTATCCTGACATGTTGTCCTGACATGTTATCCTGAGCCCTGACATGTTGTCCTGACATGTTGTCCTGAGCCCTGACATGTTGTCCTGACATGTTGTCCTGACATGTTGTCCTGACATGTTGTCCTGAGCCCTGAAATGTTGTCCTGAACCCTGACATGATGTCCTGAGCCCTGACATGATGTCCTGAACCCTGACATGTTGTCCTGACATGTTGTCCTGACATGTTGTCCTGACATGTTGTCCTGAGCCCTGAAATGTTGTCCTGAACCCTGACATGATGTCCTGAGCCCTGACATGATGTCCTGAACCCTGACATGATGTCCTGAACCCTGACATGATGTCCTGAACCCTGACATGATGTCCTGAACCCTGACATGATGTCCTGAACCCTGACATGATGTCCTGAACCCTGACATGATGTCCTGAACCCTGGCATGTTGTCCTGACATGTTGTCCTGACATGTTGTTCTGACATGTTGTCCTGAACCCTGACATTGTTCCTGAGCCCTGACATGTTGACCTGAACCCTGACATGATGTCCTGAACCCTGACATGATGTCCTGAACCCTGACATGATGTCCTGAACCCTGACATGATGTCCTGAACCCTGACATGATGTCCTGAACCCTGACATGATGTCCTGAACCCTGACATTGTTCCTGAACCCTGACATGTTGTCCTGACATGTTGTCCTGACATGTTGTTCTGACATGTTGTCCTGAACCCTGACATTGTTCCTGAGCCCTGACATGTTGACCTGAGCCCTGACATGTTGTCCTGACATGTTGTCCTGACATGTTATCTTGACATGTTGTCCTGACATGTTGACCTGAGCCCTGACATGTTGTCCTGACATGTTGTCCTGACATGTTGTCCTGAACCCTGACATTGTTCCTGAACCCTGACATACTGTCCTGAGCCCTGACATGTTGACCTGAGCCCTGACATGTTGTCCTGACATGTTGTCCTGACATGTTGTCCTGACATGTTGTCCTGACATGTTGTCCTGACATGTTATCCTGAGCCCTGACATGTTGTCCTGACATGTTGTCCTGACATGTTATCCTGACATGTTGTCCTGACATGTTGTCCTGACATGTTGTCCTAACATGTTATCCTGACATGTTATCCTGAGCCCTGACATGTTGTCCTGACATGTTGTCCTGACATGTTGTCCTGAGCCCTGACATGTTGTCCTGACATGTTGTCCTGACATGTTGTCCTGACATGTTATCCTGACATGTTGTCCTGACATGTTGTCCTGACATGTTGTCCTGAACCCTGACATTGTTCCTGAGCCCTGACATGTTGTCCTGACATGTTGTCCTGACATGTTATCCTGACATGTTGTCCTGACATGTTATCCTGAGCCCTGACATGTTGTCCTGACATGTTGTCCTGAGCCCTGACATGTTGTCCTGACATGTTGTCCTGACATGTTGTCCTGACATGTTGTCCTGAGCCCTGAAATGTTGTCCTGAACCCTGACATGATGTCCTGAGCCCTGACATGATGTCCTGAGCCCTGACATGATGTCCTGAACCCTGACATGATGTCCTGAACCCTGACATGATGTCCTGAACCCTGACATGATGTCCTGAACCCTGACATGATGTCCTGAACCCTGACATGATGTCCTGAACCCTGACATGATGTCCTGAACCCTGGCATGTTGTCCTGACATGTTGTCCTGACATGTTGTTCTGACATGTTGTCCTGAACCCTGACATTGTTCCTGAGCCCTGACATGTTGACCTGAACCCTGACATGATGTCCTGAACCCTGACATGATGTCCTGAACCCTGACATGATGTCCTGAACCCTGACATGATGTCCTGAACCCTGACATGATGTCCTGAGCCCTGACATGATGTCCTGAACCCTGACATGATGTCCTGAGCCCTGACATGATGTCCTGAACCCTGACATGATGTCCTGAACCCTGACATGATGTCCTGAACCCTGACATGATGTCCTGAACCCTGGCATGTTGTCCTGACATGTTGTCCTGACATGTTGTTCTGACATGTTGTCCTGAACCCTGACATTGTTCCTGAGCCCTGACATGTTGACCTGAGCCCTGACATGTTGTCATGTCTCCCTCTCTCCTGGTGAATGGGAGCTGACATGTTGTCCTGACATGTTATCTTGACATGTTGTCCTGACATGTTGACCTGAGCCCTGACATGTTGTCCTGACATGTTGTCCTGACATGTTGTCCTGAACCCTGACATTGTTCCTGAACCCTGACATACTGTCCTGAGCCCTGACATGTTGACCTGAGCCCTGACATGTTGTCCTGACATGTTGTCCTGACATGTTGTCCTGACATGTTGTCCTGACATGTTGTCCTGACATGTTATCCTGAGCCCTGACATGTTGTCCTGACATGTTGTCCTGACATGTTATCCTGACATGTTGTCCTGACATGTTGTCCTGACATGTTGTCCTAACATGTTATCCTGACATGTTATCCTGAGCCCTGACATGTTGTCCTGACATGTTGTCCTGACATGTTGTCCTGAGCCCTGACATGTTGTCCTGACATGTTGTCCTGACATGTTGTCCTGACATGTTATCCTGACATGTTGTCCTGACATGTTGTCCTGACATGTTGTCCAACACTGTTAGGTTTAGGGTTAGGAGTTACTGACCCTGACATTGTTCCTGAGCCCTGACATGTTGTCCTGACATGTTGTCCTGACATGTTATCCTGACATGTTGTCCTGACATGTTATCCTGAGCCCTGACATGTTGTCCTGACATGTTGTCCTGAGCCCTGACATGTTGTCCTGACATGTTGTCCTGACATGTTGTCCTGACATGTTGTCCTGAGCCCTGAAATGTTGTCCTGACATGTTGCCCTGACATGTTATCCTGACATGTTGTCCTGAGCCCTGACATATTGTCCTGACATGTTGTCCTGACATGTTGTCCTGGCATGTTGTCCTGAGCCCTGAAATGTTGTCCTGACATGTTGTCCTGACATGTTGTCCTGACATGTTGTCCTGACATGTTATCCTGACATGTTGTCCTGACATGTTGTCCTGACATGTTGTCCTGACATGTTATCCTGACATGTTGTCCTGACATGTTGTCCTGACATGTTGTCCTGACATGTTGCCCTGACATGTTGTCCTGACATATTGTCCTGACATGTTGTCCTGGGCCCTGACATGTTGTCCTGAGCCCTGACATGTTGTCCTGACATGTTGTCCTGCTTGGGTATCTGGGTGACACTTCTACTGTCACCAGTTTTCTGCCATCATTGACCCCTACCTCTGACCTCTAACTTCTGGTCCCTGACCCCTCGTCCCGTCACTATGCCCTTATTTGGGCAGACATGTCTCCCTCTCTCCTGAGTGAATGGGAGCAGAACAGGCTGTTACCCAGAGGTACAGATAGACAGGAAGTGTGTGTGACAGCAGAAGGACCAGGTTCACAGCATGGTCAGCCAACACAGGAAGTGTGTGTGAAAAATGCTATTTTAGGCTAAGGGGTTAGGGGTTGGGTTAGGGTTACAATTAGGGTTAGAATTAAGGTTAGGGTTAGGAGAGGGTTGGGTTAGGGTTAGGAGAGGGTTGGGTTAGGGTTAAGTGTTAGGGGTTAGGAGTTACTGTTATGTTTAGGGTTAGGAGAGGGTTGGGTTGGGGTTAAGGTTAGGGGTTAGGGGTTAAGGTTAGGGTTAGGAGTTACTGTTAGGTTTAGGGTTAGGAGTTACTGTTAGGTTTATTAGGAGAGGGTTGGGTTACTTAGAGGTTAGGGTTAGGGTTAGGTTTATGGTTAGGTTAATGGTTATTAGGGTTCTTAAATGTAGGGTTAGATATAAAAATGTTTTGAATGGGAAACAATTATTGAGTCCCACAAGGATATAAAACAAGTGTGCTGTGTGTTTGTGTACTGCATCTTTATTTGTGTACACTGTATACAGCCCCACCCCATCTTCATATAATGTTTACCACAGGCCTCTCTGGACATTACTCCATCTCCATATGTATAATAGGGCCAGCCCTCCTGTCATAAGAAATCTTGTCATCGCAACTCAAAAACTGTTACAGATACACAATCGAGAGCATCCTGTCGGGCTGTATCACCGCCTGGTAAGGCAACTGCTCCGCCCACAACCGTAAGGCTCTCCAGATTGTGAGGTCTACAATGCATCACCAGGGGCAAACTACCTGCCCTCTTTAGGACACCTACACCACCCGATGTCATATAAGGCCAAAAAGATCATTTAGGACAACATTACTCAGC
>NC_060186.1:6649612-6652112 GCF_021184085.1 Oncorhynchus gorbuscha
GCACGTCAGAAATCAGCTCAATGTAATTGAAGAATCCATAGACTCTAACCACTTCTGGGAAAATTGGAAAACAAACAACACAAAAAATTATCTATCCAAAATGGAGATGTCTGGGTAAACCACTTCTCCAATCGTTTTGGCTCTATAACAAAGAATAAAGAGCAAAAACATATACATGATCAAATACAAATCTTAGAATCAACTATTAAAGACCAGAACCCACTGGATTCTCCAATTACATTGAACGAGTTACAGGACAAAATAAAAACCCTCCAACCCAAAAAGGCCTGTGGTGTTGATGGTATCCTCAATGAAATGATCAAATATACAGACAACAAATTCCAATTGGCTATACTAAAACTCTTTAGCATCATCCTTAGCTCTGGCATCTTCCCCAATATTTGGAACCAAAGACTGATCACTCCAATCCACAAAAGTGGAGACAAATTTGACCCCAATAAATATTGTTGGACATACGTCAACAGCAACCTTGGGAAAATGTTCTGCATTATCATTAACAGAAGAATCGTACATTTCCTCAGTGAAAACAATGTACTGAGCAAACATCAAATTGGCTTTTTACCAAATTATCGTACGACAGACCACAAATTCAACCTGCACAGACCAAAACAAAGTCAAATTCTTCTCATGCTTTGTTGATTTAAAAAAAAGCCATTGACTCAATTTGGTATGAGGGACTGCTATACAAATTGATGGAAAGTGGTGTTATGGGAAAAGCATATATCATTATAAAATCTATGTACACTAACAAGAAGAGTGCGGTTAAAACAGGCAAAAAAAACACACCTTTCTTTCCACAGGGCCTACAGCAGCATCTAGGGTCGTGGGGTGAGACAGGGATGCAGCTTAAGCCCCACCCTCTTCAACATATATATCAACGAATTGGCTCAGGCACTAGAAAAGTCTGCAGCACCCGGCCTCACCCTACTAGAATCTGAAGTCAAATGTCTGCTGTTTGCTGATGATCTGGTGCTTCTGTCACCAACCAAGGTGGGCCTACAGCAGCACCTAGATCTTATGCACAGATTCTGTCAGACCTGGGCCCTGACAGTAACTCTCAGTAAGACCAAAAATAACGGTGTTCCAAAAAAGGTCCAGTCACCAGGACAACAAATACAAATTCCATCTAGACACTGTTTCCCTGGAACACACAAAAAACTATACATACCTTGGCCTAAACATCAGCACCACAAGTAACTTCCACAAAGCTGTGAACGATCTGAGAGACAAGGCAAGAAGGGCATTCCATGCCATCAAAAGGAAGCTGGTCCTGGAGCTCTGTTCACAAACACAAACACACCCTACAGAGCCCCAGGACAGCAGCACAATTAGACCCAACCAAATCATGAGAAAACAAAAAGATAATTACTTGACACATTGGAAAGAATTAACAAAAAAACAGAGCAAACTAGAATGTTATTTGGCCCTACACAGAGAGAACACAGTGGCAAAATACCTGACCACTGTGACTGACCCAAACTTAAGGAAAGCTTTTACTATGTACAGACTCAGTGAGCATAGCCTTGCTATTGAGAAAGGCCGCCGTAGGCAGACATGGCTCTCAAGAGAAGACAGGCTATGTGCTCACTGCCCACAAAATGAGGTGGAAACTGAGCTGCACTTCCTAACCTCCTGCCCAATGTATGAACATATTAGAGAGACATATTTCCCTCAGATTACACAGACCCACAAAGAATTCAAAAACAAATCCAATTTTGCTAAACTCCCATATCTACTGGGTGAAATTCCAGTGTGCATCACAGCAGCAAGATTTGTGACCTGTTGCCACGAGAAAAGGGCAACCAGTGAAGAACAAACACCATTGTAAATACAACCCATATTTATGCGTATTTATTTTATCTTGTGTCCTTTAACCATTTGTACATTGTTAAAACACTGTATATATATAATATGCCATTTGTTATGTCTTCATTGTTTTGAAACTTCTGTATGTGTAATGTTTACTGTTCATTTTTATTGTTTATTTCACTTTATATATTCACTTTATATATTATCTACCTCACTTGCTTTGGCAATGTTAACACATGTTTCCCATGTAAATAAATCCCCTTGAATTGAATTGAATTGAATTGAGAGAGAGAGAGAGAGTAGAAATAGGGAGAGTCAGATAGAGTAGAAACAGGGAGAGACAGAGAGAGTAGAAAGAGGGAGAGTCAGAGAGAGTAGAAACAGGGAAAGTCAGAGAGAGTAGAAACAGGGAGAGACAGAGAGAGTAGAAACAGGGAGAGTCAGAGAGAGTAGAAACAGGGAGAGACAGAGAGAGTAGAAACAGGGAGAGACAGAGAGAGTAGAAACACGGAGAGACAGAGAGAGTATAAAGAGGGAGAGTCAGAGAGAGTAGAAACAGGGAGAGACAGAGTAGAAACAGGGAGAGACAGAGAGAGTAGAAACAGGGAGAGACAGAGAGAGTAGAAACAGGGAGCGACGGAGAGAGTAGAAACAGGGAGAGGGAAGCGAG
>NC_060186.1:6654612-6669612 GCF_021184085.1 Oncorhynchus gorbuscha
ACTATATAAAACACTACACCTCCTCTGTTCAGATACTATATAAAACACTACACCTCCTCCTCTATTCAGATACTATATAAAACACTACACCTCCTCCTCTATTCAGATACTATATAAAACACTTCACATCCTCCTCTATTCAGATACTATATAAAACACTACACCTCCTCCTCTGTTCAGATACTATATAAAACACTACACCTCCTCCTCTGTTCAGATACTATATAAAACACTACACCTCCTCCTCTGTTCAGATACTATATAAAACACTACACCTCCTCCTCTATTCAGATACTATATAAAACACTACACCTCCTCCTCTATTCAGATACTATATAAAACACTACACCTCCTCCTCTGTTCAGATACTATATAAAACACTACACCTCCTCCTCTATTCAGATACTATATAAAACACTACACCTCCTCCTCTGTTCAGATACTATATAAAACACTACACCTCCTCCTCTGTTCAGATACTATATAAAACACTACACCTCCTCCTCTGTTCAGATACTATATAAAACACTACACCTCCTCCTCTGTTCAGATACTATATAAAACACTA
The DNA here is from genome assembly GCF_021184085.1 of Oncorhynchus gorbuscha. Lineage (NCBI taxonomy): Eukaryota > Metazoa > Chordata > Actinopteri > Salmoniformes > Salmonidae > Oncorhynchus > Oncorhynchus gorbuscha. Next base: position 6,655,181 of record NC_060186.1, read on the forward strand.
CACCTCCTCCTCTATTCAGATACTATATAAAACACTACACCTCCTCCTCTATTCAGATACTATATAAAACACTACACCTCCTCCTCTATTCAGATACTATATAAAACACTACACCTCCTCCTCTATTCAGATACTATATAAAACACTACACCTCCTCCTCTGTTCAGATACTATATAAAACACTACACCTCCTCCTCTGTTCAGATACTATATAAAACACTACACCTCCTCCTCTGTTCAGATACTATATAAAACACTACACCTCCTCCTCTGTTCAGATTCAGATACTATATAAAACACTACACCTCCTCCTCTATTCAGATACTATATAAAACACTACACCTCCTCCTCTATTCAGATACTATATAAAACACTACACCTCCTCCTCTGATACTCAGATACTATATAAAACACTACACCTCCTCCTCTGTTCAGATACTATATAAAACACTACACCTCCTCCTCTGTTCAGATACTATATAAAACACTACACCTCCTCCTCTGTTCAGATACTATATAAAACACTACACCTCCTCCTCTGTTCAGATACTATATAAAACACTACACCTCCTCCTCTGTTCAGATACTATATAAAACACTACACCTCCTCCTCTGTTCAGATACTATATAAAACACTACACCTCCTCCTCTGTTCAGATACTATATAAAACACTACACCTCCTCCTCTGTTCAGATACCTCACCTCCTCCTCTATTCAGATACTATATAAAACACTACACCTCCTCCTCTATTCAGATACTATATAAAACACTACACCTCCTCCTCTATTCAGATACTATATAAAACACTACACCTCCTCCTCTATTCAGATACTATATAAAACACTACACCTCCTCCTCTGTTCAGATACTATATAAAACACTACACCTCCTCCTCTGTTCAGATACTATATAAAACACTACACAGATACTATATAAAACACTACACCTCCTCCTCTTTCAGATACTATATAAAACACTACACCTCCTCCTCTGTTCAGATACTATATAAAACACTACACCTCCTCCTCTGTTCAGATACTATATAAAACACTACACCTCCTCTATTCAGATACTATATAAAACACTACACCTCCTCCTCTATTCAGATACTATATAAAACACTACACCTCCTCCTCTATTCAGATACTATATAAAACACTACACCTCCTCCTCTGTTCAGATACTATATAAAACACTACACCTCCTCTATTCAGATACTATATAAAACACTACCTCCTCCTCTATTCAGATACTATATAAAACACTACACCTCCTCCTCTGTTCAGATACTATATAAAACACTACACCTCCTCTATTCAGATACTATATAAAACACTACACCTCCTCATTCAGATACTATATAAAACACTACACCTCCTCCTCTGTTCAGATACTATATAAAACACTACACCTCCTCCTACTATTCAGATACTATATAAAACACTACACCTCCTCCTCTGTTCAGATACTATATAAAACACTACACCTCCTCCTCTGTTCAGATACTATATAAAACACTACACCTCCTCCTCTGTTCAGATACTATATAAAACACTACACCTCCTCTCTATTCAGATACTATATAAAACACTACACCTCCTCCTCTATTCAGATACTATATAAAACACTACACCTCCTCCTCTATTCAGATCAGATACTATATAAAACACTACACCTCCTCCTCTATTCAGATACTATATAAAACACTACACCTCCTCCTCTATTCAGATACTATATAAAACACTACACCTCCTCCTCTGTTCAGATACTATATAAAACACTACACCTCCTCCTCTGTTCAGATACTATATAAAACACTACACCTCCTCCTCTGTTCAGATACTATATAAAACACTACACCTCCTCCTCTATTCAGATACTATATAAAACACTACACCTCCTCCTCTGTTCAGAAACTATATAAAACACTACACCTCCTCCTCTATTCAGATACTATATAAAACACTACACCTCCTCCTCTATTCAGATACTATATAAAACACTACACCTCCTCCTCTGTTCAGATACTATATAAAACACTACACTCTCCTCCTCTGTTCAGATACTATATAAAACACTACACCTCCTCCTCTATTCAGATACTATATAAAACACTACACCTCCTCCTCTGTTCAGAAACTATATAAAACACTACACCTCCTCCTCTATTCAGATACTATATAAAACACTACACCTCCTCCTCTATTCAGATACTATATAAAACACTACTCCTCTGTTCAGATACTATATAAAACACTACACCTCCTCCTCTGTTCAGATACTATATAAAACACTACACCTCCTCCTCTGTTCAGATACTATATAAAACACTACACCTCCTCTCTGTTCAGATACTATATAAAACACTACACCTCCTCCTCTATTCAGATACTATATAAAACACTACACCTCCTCCTCTATTCAGATACTATATAAAACACTACACCTCCTCCTCTATTCAGATACTATATAAAACACTACACCTCCTCCTCTGTTCAGATACTATATAAAACACTACACCTCCTCCTCTGTTCAGATACTATATAAAACACTACACCTCCTCCTCTGTTCAGATACTATATAAAACACTACACCTCCTCCTCTGTTCAGATACTATATAAAACACTACACCTCCTCCTCTGTTCAGATACTATATAAAACACTACACCTCCTCCTCTGTTCAGATACTATATAAAACACTACACCTCCTCTATTCGGATACTATATAAAACACTACACCTCCTCCTCTATTCAGATACTATATAAAACACTACACCTCCTCCTCTATTCAGATACTATATAAAACACTACACCTCCTCCTCTATTCAGATACTATATAAAACACCACACCTCCTCTATTCAGATACTATATAAAACACTACACCTCCTCCTCTATTCAGATACTATATAAAACACTACACCTCCTCTGTTCAGATACTATATAAAACACTTCACATCCTCCTCTATTCAGATACTATATAAAACATTACACCTCCTCCTCTATTCAGATACTATATAAAACACTACACCTCCACCTCTGTTCAGATACTATATAAAACACTACACCTCCTCCTCTATTCAGATACTATATAAAACACTACACCTCCTCCTCTGTTCAGATACTATATAAAACACTACACCTCCTCCTCTGTTCAGATACTATATAAAACACTACACCTCCTCCTCTGTTCAGATACTATATAAAACACTACACCTCCTCTATTCGGATACTATATAAAACACTACATCTCCTCCTCTATTCAGATACTATATAAAACACTACACCTCCTCCTCTATTCAGATACTATATAAAACACTACACCTCCTCCTCTATTCAGATACTATATAAAACACCACACCTCCTCTATTCAGATACTATATAAAACACTACACCTCCTCCTCTGTGCAGATACTATATAAAACACTACACCTCCTCTGTTCAGATACTATATAAAACACTTCACATCCTCCTCTATTCAGATACTATATAAAACATTACACCTCCTCCTCTATTCAGATACTATATAAAACACTACACCTCCTCCTCTGTTCAGATACTATATAAAACACCACACCTCCTCCTCTGTTCAGATACTATATAAAACATTACACCTCCTCCTCTATTCAGATACTATATAAAACACTACACCTCCTCCTCCGTTCAGATACTATCTAATACACTACACCTCCTCCTCTATTCAGATACTATATAAAACACTACACCTCCTCCTCTATTCAGATACTATATAAAACACTACACCTCCTCCTCTATTCAGATACTATATAAAACACTACACCTCCTCCTCTATTCAGATACTATATAAAACACTACACCTCCTCCTCTATTCAGATACTATATAAAACACTACACCTCCTCTGTTCAGATACTATCTAATACACTACACCTCCTCCTCTATTCAGATACTATATAAAACACTACACCTCCTCTGTTCAGATACTATCTAATACACTACACCTCCTCCTCCGTTCAGATACTATATAAAACACTACACCTCCTCCTCTATTCAGATACTATATAAAACACCACACCTCCTCCTCCGTTCAGATACTATATAAAACACCACACCTCCTCCTCTATTCAGATACTATCTAATACACTACACCTCCTCCAGCATGGTAGGGAAGAAAGAGATGCATTATGGGAAACAGAGACACTTCCAGTAGTGAGGTCATACATTTTCTCATACTTGTTCCCTGTGGGAACAACCCACAACCCTGGCATTGTAAGTTCCACGCTCTACCAACTGAGAGGACTGGTCCAGTCATGGCAGGAACACACAAGCAACTAATCTACTCAGCTCACTCTTCTCTCTTTCCTCTCTCTGCCCTCTCTCTCTTTCTTCCCCCCTCTCTCTCTTTCTTCCCCCCTCTCTCTCTCTTCCCCTCTCTCTCTTTCTTCCCCCTCTCTCTTCCCCCTCTCTCTTCTTTCTTCCCCCTCTCTCTCTCTCCCCCCCTCTCTCTCTCTCTCTCTCTCATTCTTTCTCTTTCTCTTTCTCTCCCTCCCTCCCTCCATCTCTCTCTCTCTCTCTCTCTCTGTCTCTCTCATTCTTTCTCTTTCCCTCCCTCCCTCCCTCCCTCCCTCCATCTCTCTCCCTCCTCCTCTCTCTCTCTCTCTCTCTCTCTCTCTCTCTCTCTCATGTTAACCATTTCTAAGTGATGGCAGGGTAGGGAGGGATGAGTGGTTCTAGAACACCCTCTTCATCTGGCCTACACTGAAATAACTGTGGTGCATTATGGCTCCCCTATTACTGACACAACCCTGTTCTCCCCTATTAACCTGTTAACTAGTTGTTTCTGTTTTAACCATGTAACCACTCAGAATTAATACCTAAACTATTAACCTGTTAACTAGTTGTTTCTGTTTTAACCATGTAACCACTCAGAATTAATACCTAAACTATTAACCTGTTAACTAGTTGTTTCTGTTTTAACCATGTAACCACTCAGAATTAATACCTAAACTATTAACCTGTTAACTAGTTGTTTCTGTTTTAACCCTGTAACCACTCAGAATTAATACCTAAACTATTAACCTGTTAACTAGTTGTTTCTGTTTTAACCATGTAACCACTCAGAATTAATACCTAAACTATTAACCTGTTAACTAGTTGTTTCTGTTTTAACCATGTAACCACTCAGAATTAATACCTAAACTATTAACCTGTTAACTAGTTGTTTCTGTTTTAACCATGTAACCACTCAGAATTAATACCTAAACTATTAACCTGTTAACTAGTTGTTTCTGTTTTAACCCTGTAACCACTCAGAATTAATACCTAAACTATTAACCTGTTAACTAGTTGTTTCTGTTTTAACCATGTAACCACTCAGAATTAATACCTAAACTATTAACCTGTTAACTAGTTGTTTCTGTTTTAACCATGTAACCACTCAGAATTAATACCTAAACTATTAACCTGTTAACTAGTTGTTTCTGTTTTAACCATGTAACCACTCAGAATTAATACCTAAACTATTAACCTGTTAACTAGTTGTTTCTGTTTTAACCATGTAACCACTCAGAATTAATACCTACACTATTAACCTGTTAACTAGTTGTTTCTGTTTTAACCATGTAACCACTCAGAATTAATACCTAAACTATTAACCTGTTAACTAGTTGTTTCTGTTTTAACCATGTAACCACTCAGAATTAATACCTAAACTATTAACCTGTTAACTAGTTGTTTCTGTTTTAACCCTGTAACCACTCAGAATTAATACCTAAACTATTAACCTGTTAACTAGTTGTTTCTGTTTTAACCATGTAACCATGCACAATTAATGCGTCAGAAATAGACTTTCATCCATTAATACATCGAATTTTGAAGGGAAACTATCTTGTTGCACAAACACAGGCACACACACTCTCCTTCTCCGTCACTGCTGCCTCTCTCTGACTGTGTGTCTGAGCCCCCCAGAGAAGGAGCCAGCGTGCCCAATACAGGCCCTGGAACTAGGTCAGCCTCCAGAACAGTGTACACTGCTCCTCTCCTCTCTCTATCCCTCTATCCTCTCCTCTCTCTGTCCCTCTATCCTCTCCTCTCTCTATCCCTCTATCCTCTCCTCTCTCTATCCCTCTATCCTCTCCTCTCTCTATCCCTCTATCCTCTCCTCTCTCTATCCCTCTATCCTCTCCTCTCTCTATCCCTCTATCCTCTCATCTCCTTTATCCCTCTATCCTCCTCTCTCTATCCCTCTATCCTCTCCTCTCTCTATCCCTCTATCCTCTCATCTCCTTTATCCCTCTGTCCTCTCCTCTCTCTATCCATCTATCCTCTCCTCTCTCTAACCCTCTATCCTCTCCTCTCTCTATCCCTCTATCCTCTCCTCTCTCTATCCCTCTATCCTCTCCTCTCTCTATCCCTCTATCCTCTCCTCTCTCTATCCCTCTATCCTCTCCTCTCTCTATCCCTCTATCCTCTCCTCTCTCTATCCCTCTATCCTCTCCTCTCTCTATCCCTCTATCCTCTCCTCTCTCTATCCCTCTATCCTCTCCTCTCTCTATCCCTCTATCCTCCTCTCTATCCCTCTATCCTCTCCTCTCTCTATCCCTCTATCCTCTCCTCTCTCTATCCCTCTATCCTCTCCTCTCTCTATCCCTCTATCCTCTCTCTCTCCCTCTATCCTCTCTATCTCCTTTATCCCTCTATCCTCCTCTCTCTATCCCTCTATCCTCTCCTCTCTCTATCCCTCTATCCTCTCCTCTCTCTATCCCTCTATCCTCTCCTCTCTCTATCCCTCTATCCTCTCCTCTCTCTATCCCTCTATCCTCTCCTCTCTCTATCCCTCTATCCTCTCCTCTCTCTATCCCTCTATCCTCTCATCTCCTTTATCCCTCTGTCCTCTCCTCTCTCTATCCATCTATCCTCTCCTCTCTCTAACCCTCTATCCTCTCCTCTCTCTATCCCTCTATCCTCTCCTCTCTCTATCCCTCTATCCTCTCCTCTATCCCTCTATCCTCTCTCTCTCTATCCCTCTATCCTCTCCTCTCTCTATCCCTCTATCCTCTCCTCTCTCTATCCCTCTATCCTCTCCTCTCTCTATCCCTCTATCCTCTCCTCTCTCTATCCCTCTATCCTCTCCTCTCTCTATCCCTCTATCCTCTCCTCTCTCTATCCCTCTATCCTCTCCTCTCTATCCCTCTATCCTCTCCTCTCTCTATCCCTCTATCCTCTCCTCTCTCTATCCCTCTATCCTCTCCTCTCTCTATCCCTCTATCCTCTCCTCTCTCTATCCCTCTATCCTCTCCTCTCTCTATCCCTCTATCCTCTCCTCTCTCTATCCCTCTATCCTCTCCTCTCTCTATCCCTCTATCCTCTCCTCTCTCTATCCCTCTATCCTCTCCTCTCTCTATCCCTCTATCCTCTCCTCTCTCTATCCCTCTATCCTCTCCTCTCTCTATCCCTCTATCCTCTCATCTCCTTTATCCATCTCTTCTTGTCTCTTTACTTCTGCCTGTCCTCTCCTCCTCCATTCACCGTCTCTCTTCTCCTCTATCTATCCTCAGTTCATCCATCTCTTCTGTTTTCTCTTCTCTGCTCTCTTCTATCCCTCTCTCCTCTCCTCCAACTTCCTCTCCCCTCTCACCTCTCCTCCAACTTCCTCTCCCCTCTCACCTCTCCTCCAACTCCCTCTCCCCTCTCTCCTCTCCTCCAACTCCCTCTCCCTTCTCTCCTCTCCTCCAACTCCCGCTCCCCTCTCTCCTCTCCTCCAACTCCCTCTCCCCTCTCTCCCCTCTCCCATCTCCCCTCTCTCCTCTCCTCCAACTCCCTCTCCCCTCTCCCCTCTTTCCTCTCCCATCTCCCCTCTCCCCTCTCCTCCAACTCCCTCTCCCCTCTCCCCCAACTCCCTCTCCCCTCTCTCCTCTCTCTCCTCCTCCAACTCCAACTCCCTCTCCCCTCTCCCCTCTCTCCTCTCCCATCTCCCATCTCCCCTCTCTCCTCCATCTCCAACTCCCTCTCTCCTCACTCCTCTCTCCTCTCCTCCAACTCCCTCTCCCCTCTCCCCTCTCCCCTCTCCCCTCTCTCCTCTCTCCTCTCCCATCTCCCCTCTCCTCCATATCCCCGTTTACTCTCCATCAACATCAGTCTCTCTCTGAAAAACAATCCACAGACACACGACTGTTGACAAGACTACGATGAATAGTTTAGGGGCCCTGCAGCATTTCAAAACTCTGCATAAGACTCAGACAGGACTCAAGCCAAACCCCAGTTGACAGTAAGACAGGTCAGAAACACTATGTGTAGTTATTATAGTGGACAGACACAACCCTTCCCCCAAACATAGAATGGCCAAATTACAGGGTCACAGACCCTCCATCAATGTTCCTTGGCCCCTGAGTCATGGGCCCTGACACACTGATTCACACTGTCCTCTCTGTTAGCCCTGCGGGTCACAGGGCAAACTGTGCTTTACTTTAACAGAGAGAGAGAAGCAGCATCTCAGTGAGTACAACAACACAATATATTATAACACAATGTACTATAACACAATGTACTATAACACAATGTACCATAACACAATGTACGATAACACAATGTACTATAACACAATGTACTATAACACAATGTACTATAACACAATATACTATAACACAATATACTATAACACAATGTACTATAACACAATGTATTATAACACAATATACTATAACACAATATACTATAACACAATATACTACAACACAATGTACTATAACACAATGTACTATAACACAATGTACTATAACACCATATACTATAACACAATGTACTATAACACAATGTACTATAACACAATATACTATAACACAATGTACTATAACACAAGGTAATAATATCTAAAGTGTCTCTCAGTTTTATTCTATTTAATCCACACAATACAAGATATTACTGATATTACTGTAGGGACATAGAGATGCTGATATTACTGATATTACTGATATTACTGATATTACTGTAGGGACATAGAGATGCTGATATTACTGATATTACTGTAGGGATATAGAGATGCTGATATTACTGATATTACTGTAGGGACATAGAGATGCTGATATTACTGATATTACTGTAGGGATATAGAGATGCTGATATTACTGATATTACTGTAGGGATATAGAGATGCTGATATTACTGATATTACTGTAGGGACATAGAGATGCTGATATTACTGATATTACTGTAGGGACATAGAGATGCTGATATTACTGATATTACTGTAGGGACATAGAGATGCTGATATTACTGTAGGGACATAGAGTTGCTGATATTACTGATATTACTGATATTACTGTAGGGGCATAGAGATGCTGATATTACTGTAGGGACATAGAGATGCTGATATATTACTGATATTACTGATATTACTGTAGGGACATAGAGATGCTGATATATTACTGATATTACTGATATTACTGATATTACTGATATTACTGATATTACTGTAGGGACATAGAGATGCTGATATTACTGATATTACTGTAGGGACATAGAGATGCTGATATTACTGATATTACTGATATTACTGTAGGGACATAGAGATGCTGATATTACTGTAGGGACATAGAGATGCTGATATTACTGATATTACTGTAGGGACATAGAGATGCTGATATTACTGATATTACTGTAGGGACATAGAGATGCTGATATTACTGATATTACTGTAGGGACATAGAGATGCTGATATTACTGTAGGGACATAGAGATGCTGATATTACTGATATTACTGTAGGGACATAGAGATGCTGATATTACTGTAGGGACATAGAGTTGCTGATATTACTGATATTACTGATATTACTGATATTACTGGGCATAGAGATGCTGATATTACTGATAGGGACATAGAGATGCTGATATTACTGTACTGATATTACTGATATTACTGTAGGGACATAGAGATGCTGATATATTACTGATATTACTGATATTACTGATATTACTGATATTACTGATATTACTGTAGGGATATAGAGATGCTGATATTACTGATATTACTGTAGGGACATAGAGATGCTGATATTACTGATATTACTGATATTACTGTAGGGACATAGAGATGCTGATATTACTGATATTACTGTAGGGACATAGAGATGCTGATATTACTGATATTACTGTAGGGATATAGAGATGCTGATATTACTGATATTACTGATATTACTGTAGGGACATAGAGATGCTGATATTACTGATATTACTGTAGGGACATAGAGATGCTGATATTACTGATATTACTGTAGGGACATAGAGATGCTGATATTACTGATATTACTGTAGGGACATAGAGATGCTGATATTACTGTAGGGACATAGAGATGCTGATATTACTGATATTACTGATATTACTGTAGGGACATAGAGATGCTGATATTACTGATATTACTGTAGGGGCATAGAGTTGCTGATATTACTGATATTACTGATATTACTGGGGCATAGATATTACTGTAGGGACATAGAGATGCTGATATTACTGATATTACTGTAGGGACATAGAGATGCTGATATTACTGTAGGGACATAGAGATGCTGATATTACTGATATTACATAGAGATGCTGATATTACTGGGGACATAGAGATGCTGATATTACTGATATTACTGTAGGGATATAGAGATGCTGATATTACTGTAGGGACATAGAGATGCTGATATTACTGATATTACTGTAGGGACATAGAGATGCTGATATTACTGATATTACTGTAGGGACATAGAGATGCTGATATTACTGTAGGGACATAGAGATGCTGATATTACTGATATTACTGTAGGGACATAGAGATGCTGATATTACTGATATTACTGATATTACTGTAGGGACATAGAGATGCTGATATTACTGATATTACTGATATTACTGTAGGGACATAGAGATGCTGATATTACTGATATTACTGATATTACTGTAGGGACATAGAGATGCTGATATTACTGATATTACTGATATTACTGTAGGGACATAGAGATGCTGATATTACTGATATTACTGTAGGGACATAGAGATGCTGATATTACTGTAGGGACATAGAGATGCTGATATTACTGATATTACTGTAGGGACATAGAGATGCTGATATTACTGATATTACTGTAGAGATGCTGATATTACTGTAGGGACATAGAGATGCTGATATTACTGATATTACTGTAGGGACATAGAGATGCTGATATTACTGATATTACTGTAGGGACATAGAGATGCTGATATTACTGATATTACTGTAGGGACATAGAGACGATGATATTACTGATATTACTGTAGGGACATAGAGATGCTGATATTACTGTAGGGACATAGAGATGCTGATATTACTGTAGGGACATAGAGATGCTGATATTACTGATATTACTGTAGGGACATAGAGATGCTGATATTACTGATATTACTGTAGGGACATAGAGATGCTGATATTACTGTAGGGACATAGAGATGCTGATATTACTGATATTACTGATATTACTGATATTACTGATATTACTGATATTACTGTAGGGATATAGAGATGCTGATATTACTGTAGGGACATAGAGATGCTGATATTACTGTAGGGATATAGAGATGCTGATATTACTGTAGGGACATAGAGATGCTGATATTACTGATATTACTGATATTACTGATATTACTGTAGGGATATAGAGATGCTGATATATTACTGATATTACTGATATTACTGATATGACTGATATTACTGTAGGGATATAGAGATGCTGATATATTACTGATATTACTGATATTACTGATATTACTGTAGGGACATAGAGATGCTGATATTACTGATATTACTGTAGGGACATAGAGATGCTGATATTACTGTAGGGACATAGAGATGCTGATATTACTGATATTACTGTAGGGACATAGAGATGCTGATATTACTGATATTACTGTAGGGGCATAGAGATGCTGATATTACTGATATTACTGTAGGGACATAGAGATGCTGATATTACTGATATTACTGTAGGGACATAGAGATGCTGATATTACTGATATTACTGATATTACTGTAGGGATATAGAGATGCTGATATTACTGTAGGGACATAGAGATGCTGATATATTACTGATATTACTGATATTACTGTAGGGATATAGAGATGCTGATATTACTGATATTACTGATATTACTGATATTACTGTAGGGATATAGAGATGCTGATATTACTGTAGGGACATAGAGATGCTGATATATTACTGTAGGGGCATAGAGATGCTGATATTACTGATATTACTGTAGGGACATAGAGATGCTGATATTACTGTAGGGACATAGAGATGCTGATATTACTGTAGGGACATAGAGATGCTGATATTACTGTAGGGACATAGAGATGCTGATATTACTGTAGGGACATAGAGATGCTGATATTACTGATATTACTGTAGGGACATAGAGATGCTGATATTACTGATATTACTGTAGGGACATAGAGACGATGATATTACTGATATTACTGTAGGGATATAGAGATGCTGATATTACTGTAGGGACATAGAGATGCTGATATTACTGTAGGGACATAGAGATGCTGATATTACTGTAGGGATATAGAGATGCTGATATTACTGATATTACTGTAGGGACATAGAGATGCTGATATTACTGATATTACTGTAGGGACATAGAGATGCTGATATTACTGTAGGGACATAGAGATGCTGATATTACTGATATTACTGTAGGGACATAGAGATGCTGATATTACTGATATTACTGTAGGGACATAGAGATGCTGATATTACTGATATTACTGTAGGGACATAGAGATGCTGATATTACTGATATTACTGTAGGGACATAGAGATGCTGATATTACTGATATTACTGATATTACTGATATTACTGATATTACTGATATTACTGTAGGGATATAGAGATGCTGATATTACTGATATTACTGTAGGGACATAGAGATGCTGATATTACTGTAGGGACATAGAGATGCTGATATTACTGTAGGGACATAGAGATGCTGATATTACTGATATTACTGTAGGGACATAGAGATGCTGATATTACTGATATTACTGTAGGGGCATAGAGATGCTGATATTACTGTAGGGACATAGAGATGCTGATATTACTGATATTACTGTAGGGACATAGAGATGCTGATATTACTGATATTACTGATATTACTGTATTACTGGGATATAGAGATGCTGATATTACTGTAGGGACATAGAGATGCTGATATATTACTGATATTACTGATATTACTGTAGGGATATAGAGATGCTGATATTACTGATATTACTGATATTACTGATATTACTGTAGGGATATAGAGATGCTGATATTACTGTAGGGACATAGAGATGCTGATATATTACTGTAGGGGCATAGAGATGCTGATATTACTGATATTACTGTAGGGATATAGAGATGCTGATATTACTGATATTACTGTAGGGACATAGAGATGCTGATATTACTGATATTACTGATATTACTGTAGGGACATAGAGATGCTGATATTACTGTAGGGATATAGAGATGCTGATATTACTGATATTACTGTAGGGACATAGAGATGCTGATATTACTGATATTACTGTAGGGGCATAGAGATGCTGATATTACTGTAGGGACATAGAGATGCTGATATTACTGTAGGGACATAGAGATGCTGATATTACTGATATTACTGTAGGGACATAGAGATGCTGATATTACTGTAGGGACATAGAGATGCTGATATTACTGTAGGGATATAGAGATGCTGATATATTACTGTATGTGAATCACGCAAAGCCATCAGAATGCAGTTGAGCTGTGTGTGAGATGTGTTGGTGTGTGTGTGTGTGTGTGTGTGTGTGTGTGTGTGTGTGTGTGTGTGTGTGTGTGTGTGTGTGTGTGTGTGTGTGTGTGTGTGTGTGTGTGTGTGTGTGTGTGTGTGTGTGTGTGTGTGTGTGTGTGTGTGTGTGTGTGTGTGTGTGTGTGTGTGTAGAGATGGGTATGAGAGAGGATCTGCAATACAACAGTCCCTGGAGGACAGGGATGATGGAGTCACTTGAAGCAGTCATTTACTTATTCACACATCATCACCTCCATGCTTCCCTCCCTGTCTCTCTCTCTCTATCTCCCCCTCTCCCCTTATCCCCCTCTCCATCTATCTGCTCCCTCCCTGTCTCTCTCTCTCTATCTCCCCCTCTCCATCTATCTGCCCCGCTCCCTGTCCCCCTCTACCACTCTCTCCCCTTCCCCCATTCCCCCCTCTCTCTCCATGACTCACAGAGTGTCTGGGACTGGTATCAGAATAAGGAGACTGGGGTTACAGGTGAGAGTGTCTTTGCAGACACAGAGACTGGCTGCTCTGCTGTACTCTGCCCTGTCTACTCTCTGTCTGGACAGAATGACATAACAATGATGGAACAAATTACAGCATGAAGGAACAAGGGGCCAATACCCTGTTAG
>NC_060186.1:6687112-6689612 GCF_021184085.1 Oncorhynchus gorbuscha
ATCACCTAGAGTAAGTCCAGAGAGGAGACTGTAACCATTATCACCTAGAGTAAGTCCTGAGAGGAGACTGTAACCATTCACTATCTGTGTGGTCATTATATATGAGGGTTTGTCATGTATTGTCATATATTGTCATGTCTTGTCCTTGTGCTTTCTCTTCTATTCGTTTCCCCTGCTGGTCTTATTAGGTTTCTTTCCCTCTCTCTATCCCTCTCTCTCTCTATCGTTCCGTTCCTGCTCCCAGCTGTTCCTCATTCTCCTAACGACCTCGTTTACTCTTTCACACCTGTCCCCTATTTTGCCCTCTGATTAAGTCTCTATTTCTCTCTCTGTTTCTGCTTCTGTCCTTGTCGGATTCTTGTTTGCCGTTTGCTGTACCCTTGTTCCGTTCTGTTGTATTCTGCCTCGTCTTCAGATACTGCGTGTGAGCAGGTGCCTCTATCCTCTACGGCCCGTGCCTACCCGAAGGGACCTGCAGTCTGTTGCCGCAAGCCCTGCAACTCTCCCCAACTAAGAGGATTTATGTTTTCCCTGTTTGGACATTTCCTGTTAAGGATTGAGGATTATGTTTTCTCTGTTTGGACTTTAATAAACTCAGTTTCTGTTAAGTCGCTTTTGGGTCCTCACTCACCTGCATAACAGAAGAATCCGACCAAGAATGGACCCAGCGACTACGGATCCTCTCTACTCTGCCGTCGAGTTCCAGGGAGCGATGCTAGGCAGACACGAACAGGAATTGTCTGCTGCTCGACATGCCGTTGAGACCCTGGCCGCCCAAGTCTCCGGCCTCTCGGAAGAGATTCACAATCTCCGCCTCGATCCACCGGTTACCTCCTGGGCTTCCGGGTCTCCGGAGCCCAGAATTAATAATCCACTGTGTTACTCTGGGGAGCCCACTGAATGTCGCTCGTTCCTTACCCAGTGTGATATTGTGTTCTCTCTCCAGCCCCACACGTACTCCAGGGGTATTGCTCGTATCGCCTACGTCATATCTCTCCTTACTGGACGGGCTCGGGAGTGGGGCACGGCAATCTGGGAGGCAAGGGCTGAGTGTACTAACCAGTATCAGAACTTTAAGGAGGAGATGATACGGGTTTTTGATCGTTCTGTTTTTGGGAAAGAAGCTTCCTGGTCCCTGTCTTCCCTATGTCAAGGTAATCGATCCATAACGGATTACTCTATAGAGTTTCGCACTCTTGCTGCCTCCAGTGACTGGAACGAGCCGGCGTTGCTCGCTCGTTTTCTGGAGGGACTCCACGCTGAGGTTAAGGATGAGATTCTCTCCCGGGAGGTTCCATCCAGCGTGGATTCTTTGATTGAACTCGCTATTCGCATAGAACGACGGGTAGATCTTCGTCACCGAGCTCATGGAAGAGAGCTCGCGTTAACAGTGTCCCCCCCTCTCCCCGTCACTACCATCTTCCCCCACTGGCTCAGGTGTTGAGCCCATGCAGCTGGGGGGTATTCGCATCTCGACTAAGGAGAGGGAACGGAGAATCACCAACCGCCTCTGTCTCTATTGCGGTTCCGCTGGTCATTTTGTCATTTCATGTCCAGTAAAAGGCCAGAGCTCATCAGTAAGCGGAGGGCTACTGGTAAGCGCTACTACTCTGGCCTCTCCGTCAAGTTCCTGTACTACCTTGTCGGTCCATCTACGCTGGACCGGTTCGGCAGCTTCCTGCAGTGCATTAATAGACTCTGGGGCGGAGGGCTGTTTTATGGACGAAGCCTGGGCTCGGGAACATGACATTCCTCTCAGGCAGTTAGGGGAGCCCACGGTTATGTTCGCCTTGGATGGTAGTCCTCTCCCCAGGATTCAGCGTGAAACGCTACCTTTAACCCTCACTGTCTCTGGTAATCATAGTGAAACCATTTCTTTTTTGATTTTTTGTTCACCTTTTACACCTGTTGTTTTGGGCCATCCCTGGCTAGTGTGTCATAATCCTTCTATTAATTGGTCTAGTAATTCTATCCTCTCCTGGAACGTCTCTTGTCATGTTAAGTGTTTAGTGTCTGCTATTCCTCCTGTTTCTTCTGCTCCCTCTTCACAGGAGGAGCCTGGTGATTTGACAGGGGTGCCGGAGGAATATCATGATCTGCGCACGGTCTTCAGTCGGTCCAGGGCCACCTCCCTTCCTCCTCACCGGTCGTATGATTGTTGTATTGATCTCCTTCCGGGTACTACTCCCCCACGGGGTAGACTAGACTCTCTGTCGGCTACCGAACGTAAGGCTCTCGAGGATTATTTGTCTGTAGCTCTCGACACCGGTACCGTGGTCCCTTCCTCCTCTCCCGCCGAAGCGGGGTTCTTTTTTTGTTAAGGAAGAGGACGGGACCCTGCGCCCCTGCGTGGATTATCGAGGGCTGAATGACATAACGGTTAAGAATCGTTATCCGCTTCCCCTTATGTCTTCAGTTTTCGAGATTCTGCAGGGAGCCAGGTTCTTTACTAAGTTGGACCTTCGTAACGCTTACCATCTCATGCGCATCAGGAAGGGGG